>NW_027628431.1:0-4115 GCF_034508935.2 Berghia stephanieae | reverse complement strand
CTAGTGGTATGCCCACTCGCTTTGGGAAATCGGAAGGTCCTGTTTTCCCGAGCCCCCGCTCGGGGGGCAAAAGTTGCCCTTGGAAAAGGGGCCTTTTATAAAACATTCTTTTTCCCCAAATACCCCGGGGTTTTAAAAAATGCCTTTAAAAAAAAAAAGGCTTTTTTTGCCCTCTTTTCGAAAAATTGTAACATCCCCCCTAACAGGCGTAAAATGCCCCCATCCTAAATTTTAAAAATGTTGCTTTTGGGCCCCAGGGACCCCTTGGTTTAAAGGGGGTTTTTGACACATTTAGTGGATATTGGGGTTTATATAAAAACCAAAAAGTTTTTAAAACCCAAAAAGAGAATACTTTTAACGGAGCCTAAAAAGCATTCAGCGCCATTTGTGTACCCTCCATCTCAAAACGGTATTATGTCGGGATGATTCATAACCCAAAAAATGTAAATTTAGAGATAGAATGATGACAAATCGGACCTTAGAAGTTTTTGCAAAGCAATAAATAGTATTTATATTCCACCATGGACGTAGAGAAAGTAAACCCAAGTTTGATATTTGTGGATATGAATTGAATTTCCTAACCGAGTGTATCCGACATAATACGCTTTGAGACGGTGGGTCACATTTTGTCTTGGACTGGGAATGTAAACATTACCATTCATTCGGTTCTCTATGTGAACACAACAAAAACAACAACAATATCAAATCCACAATAAAATGGTTCAGACTGTTGCGTATATTTATGCCACAAGAAGCTGTCAATATGAAGTTAGAGAATGTGTGTAATCATGTATTATAATAACATAGAATGTGTTTTCCAACCACCACATCATCACTGTCACTACTACTACAACACAATCACACTTCATCACTACCACAACTACTGCAACCACCACCACTACATCAATTATCATACCACTACTACTACAACCATCACTACTACCACTATTTCAACCACCACCACCACATCATCATCACGACACTACAACTGCAACACACCACACACAATATCATCACTACCACTACTACTACAACCACACCACATCATCATCACTACCACTACTACTACAACCACACATCATCATCACTATCAGTACTACTACAGCTACAAGAACCACCACATCTCATCACTACCTCTACTACTACAACCACCACCACAATATACATCACTACCATACTATTACAACCACCAGCACCACATCACTATCCATACCACTACTATACCACCACCCAGCATCATCTCATCCACTACTTACTCCAACCACCACAACCACATCGTCATCACTACCAATACTACTGCAACCACCGCCACCATATTATCATCACAAACCACTACTACAACCATCTCCACCATATCATTATCATTACCACTACTACTAAACCCACCACAACCACATCGTCATCACTACCACTACTACTGCAACACCACCACCACCACCACATCACACTACTACTACTACTACAACCACCATCACATCATCATCACTACTACTACTACTACAACTACAACTACACCACCAAATGATCACCAATACCACCACTACTACAATCACCAACACCACATCATCCTCACTACCACCAGTACTACAATCACTACCATTAGGTTTTGGAGCTTTACTTCATTTGAAATAAGGAAATTTCGGAATTGTATTTGGCATTGTGTTTATATATCATAGTATAATTATAATCAGTTATCTATTAAGAACTAGATACTATACAATTATGTATGCCAAATACCATACCAATTCCCTTTTCTTGTGTGCGGGAATTCCTCTTTCGGCATTGAAATTCCTACGACTGGTGTCTGAAATTCCTGTGAGCCAAATTTAAAGTAGGCGTCTCTGTGCTATGATGATGCAGTGAATGTGAGAGAGTCATCACTAGGTACACACATAAACAACAGAAACAATTTAAAAATAGGACCATGATACGCAACCACTCACACACGAGGCTATACTATTTATCCTTTTCTCTATATAGAACAGGACAAAACAAAGAATAGCTTGACTCTCTCTACACTTCGCATTGATGTTTGTCGTCTGATGAGTTCAACTCTCGGTCGACCTGTTCAATATTCTTTTTTGCCTAGGACGTAATCATTAATAGAATTTTGTGTGGTTTTGACCGTGAGAAAACCGTAAGAAGTCACATTTATTATTATTTTAGAGACATCGTTTTGAATAATTTTGAGTTAACGATCGAGCAGGAGTTATTTTCTTAGATTTCATGAACGGCCGATCAGCGCTTGTTTACTATAGTAACGCAATTCCAGCCCAAGTCAAAATGTCGGATGGTTTTGTCATCGGGCCGTGGTTGGCTAGCCAATAAGAGCACCGTCGGTTTCCTTTGGGTAATTCCTTGATAAAAGCTCAATTATTTTTTTTTATTATTTGTTGAATTCGGTGTTTTGGTGCCATAATGTATCGTGCACGAAAGAGCCCGGCCGTAGAAAAACTCGTATTTAAAATGTGGCCAGAAATCTCTTCAATCAATCAATTTAAATGACCTTCATCTTGGCATAAAAACCTTCAACCTAGGACTTCTCGAAGTCTCAAATATTTGAGAGTTTGTTTTTTTGCCAAGATGAGGGACATTTATACGGTCGATATTTGAAGGAAGAGTTTTCTGGCCAAATTTTTAAATACGAGTTTTCATTGTTTGTTTTATGAAGAAGAAAGAATACATTGACACTTGAGTCGGTGGGGTATTGTGTTGTAAAGTGCCTTCCTTGCACAAGGACGAAACAACGTCGTTATCAGAATTTCCCACGAATTTACTGTCACTCATTTGGCTGCTTACCACACTTAACTTTTCTTGACCTTTATGACAAGACGGGACGGATGCCTTATCACTAGGCCACCCAGACACTTTGAATTTCTTGATTATATCTGAAACGTTTTCTGCGAAATCAACATGAAACTAAGACGTCTTTGGAAATCAAGTTGTCTTAGTGAAACATAATACTGACACTGATTTTTCATTATGAAGAAAGTGTCTCTTGTGCAAGATGTTAGGCGCTCATACTAAAGAAAATTTCTTCTAAACTGGAATTATTATGTCCCTTCTTCATCTCCTTTTTAGTTAAGATGATATTTTCTTCTTTCCATTCTTTACAGTT
Source organism: Berghia stephanieae (assembly GCF_034508935.2). Taxonomy (NCBI): domain Eukaryota; kingdom Metazoa; phylum Mollusca; class Gastropoda; order Nudibranchia; family Aeolidiidae; genus Berghia; species Berghia stephanieae. The sequence continues at coordinate 997 of NW_027628431.1, read as the reverse complement.
CTTTCTTTCTTTTTACAATATAGATACGCATTGTATCTGACTGAATGTTCAAAACTTTGGCACCTTTTTTTGAATGACACAAGCACTCCTCAACATACACTTTTCTATCTGATCACAAACACTTTTTCATACTAAACACTTTTTCGTTGCTGTCTGCAAGGCACCCAACTTGTCCCTATGCAACAAATTGAACATTTTCACGTTTTACACTGGCAAGTCTTTCTGTCAGTCTTTAGGTGGATTGCCTAGAAAGGCTTATACCTCTAAAATGTTGTGAAGCTTGTATTTTGTGTTGCATCATACTCTGCTGTATATATTTTAGATAAATGTTACACAGAGTGTCAGTCAAAATTCTACTCTGCTTACTGACTTTCTTGTCGTTACTTTGTTCGTTTTTTTTGTTTTTGTTTTTTTTTTTTTTTTTTTTTTTTTGTTTTTTTTTTTTTTTTTTTTTTTTTTTTTTTTGTTTTTTTTTTTTTTTTTTTTTTTTTTTTTTGGGGGGGGGGGGGGGGGGTGTTTCCCGCTATCTTGGAAAACTCAACGCGCAAAAGAAATCTCAGATCATTAGAAGCGGGCTCGTTTGAACTCTTCTTCCTACTAGCTTTGCCATCATTAATACATACCCATGGCAAGTGCGTAACAAGTCCTTTTTTTTTATCACGTGTCATTTCTTGAGCAGTTTAATAAGAGCGAAATGGTTACTGGAACTTTGTCTTCCCTCGGTGCCTCGTCTTCATCCTTTTTACTTTTCTTCAATCGATTTTTCAAGATTTTTGGATGCCTTTCATTTTCTCTTTATTTTTCTGTGTTGTCGCTCTGACATTCAAACACTGGGTGTGTGTTGTGTTGTGTAGTTGTGTTGTGTGTGTGTGTGTGTGTTTGGGGTGTGGTTCTCTTTTTTTTTTCTCTTTGCTACTTGTCCTTCCCTTGTATTCCGCCTTGTTGCTGTAACCTTGCACGGTGCGCCCGACCTTTTTGTAGCAGTCTAAGGGGCTAG
>NW_027628430.1:0-4119 GCF_034508935.2 Berghia stephanieae | reverse complement strand
CTGATGATATCGGTCCCAGCTTCAGTTAAAGTTTTTTTTGCCACTCTTTCCCCCGGTTCGTGATGACTTTGGTAAATATGTCGCAAAGTACTAGCGTCATTGAAAAAATAGCCAGCAAAATTTGTTACTGACAGCTTTATGATGGAATCACATTAACTCCGGGTCCTTTTGGGGCCTTTTTCCCTTTTATAATAAATTTTTCTTCTATTTTTATTTTTTGTGTCAATTAAATCGTTTACTGTCTTTCTATCTTAAAAAGGAAAAAACAAAAAATTAAAAAATTCAGTAATAGACCGAAAACGTAAAAAAAAAAACCCCCAAAAAAAAAAACAAAAAAACATATGAAAAAATAAAAAAATTGAAATCAGTGAAAAATCCGGGGGTTTAATAAACTACCCCCTTTTCCCAATCAGATCATTAATCATGCACGGCAAATCCCGGGGGAGGTTTCGGGAGTTTCCCCCCTCATGCTGAAATGCTATCCTCTGAAGCAGACCCCAAAATCACATTAAATTTCTGTCTGCACCATAACACTCCTCCCGTCCCGGGAAAATACAAAACAATTTATAGCAATTATGACCCGTTAAAAGTGGTTTTGGGGAACATTTTCCCGGGAAGGAACCCAAAATTTCAGTTTTGAAACTTTTTGACAATTTGAATGTCTTCAAATCTATCGATATTTGAAGTTCAAAGTTTTTTGACTAAAATAAAATCAATGTTTTTGCCAGTTTTACGTCAGAACAGAAGCCAACGTCTCCCTTTGGGAAAACCCGCTCTCCTGGGGGTCTTGGGTTATCAATCAAAACGGCACTGGGATTTCTTTTTTTTATACCATACAAGGTTTGATTTGTTTCTTCCATTCTTTATTGGCGTTTGATTACCTCTTTAAGTGCAAGTCATTCTATAATATGGTTGGGTATAATTTGAAACATGGGGTTTTCCCAAATTTCGGTTGCGCTCAGAGAAGAGCAACAGAAGGCAACAGTTGAGGACATCAAGTTTTTTGCCATTTTAAACAACCCAAAATTATTGAGGCAATTGGTTCTCAAACAATTTCTGCAAATAAACTGGCAACTAATTACGAGGGGCATTTTTATTTCTGTGCTGAAATCATTTTTTTTGATACAGAATATTTAACTCACTCAAACCCAACACCGACTATATCCGTAGATTCCAAGGGGTTAAAATTTTACCCATGCATATTTTATTTCATTTTTCTGAGACAAAGTATAGGCTTGTATTAAATTAAAGTTTTTCTTTATACAGGTTAGGGGAGTTGAATAAAACATTATGTAAATTGCTCATTTTTAATACATCTTTATCCAATTTTAAAATTTTGCCAAAACCCCAGGATTTATGAGTTAAGCTTTCGCTTGGGTTTCGAACCAAAGTACGAAAACTTTAAACCTTTACATTGTGTGTCATCACACAATGTTCATCTATCTAGTTTGTTCCGACATAAGCACACTTCTTGAAAACTAACATTTGACACTATGTAAAACAAACACTTTTTTGAAAAAAAATTTAGATAATGTTTCATTAAGGATAATGATAAAGATCTGAAAAAGGTGGAGCGGGTCATTTATTGGAATAAGATGAGAAACAAAGATATTGAGATGTGACTAGTGCGACTCTTGGTGATCTCTCTCTCTCTCTCTCCTCTCTCTTCTTCTCCTTTTTCTCTCTCTCTCTCTTTCTCTCTCTCTCTCTCTCCTTATCACACACAAACACAAACACACACACACACACGCACACTCTCTTAACGAACGGAGGATCCCTGTCAATTTTGGGTCACAGGTTTGGCTCTGACAACCGATTTTTTTTTCTCTGCTTTTCCATCTGGCACTTCTCCAACCCTATATTTCCATCATTTAAACGATAAAGCCACCCCTAAATTTTCCAAAATGTCCCAAACCCGTGACTACAAAAGTTCAGTTTTGGATCTTTTTAACAATTTAAAGGTCACCTAAATCGATCGGTATTTGAAGTCAAAGTTTTCTGATTTAAAATAAATAAAATTTGTGTTTTGTCAGTTAACAACAAACAGAAAGTCCGATTGTCTCCCCTTGGCACCCCCCGTTCTCCTGGAGTCTTGGGTTATCAGAACAAAATCTGGCACATGTTATTCTTTTAGAGATGAAAATGGTTTGATTTGTTTCTTCCATCTTTATTTGGTGCTTGGTTACGTCCTAGGTGTCAACTCATTCTATATTGCTGTGGTATAATTTGAAATATGGGTTTCCTGTTCAGATTTGCGCTCAGATAGGAACAACAGATGACACCAGTCAATTGTTTTTTGTTGTCCGTTTTAGACAATCACAGTGGCCATATGTTTTCAACATATTCTCTTTAAAAGGCCATTGATTGACGATATACAGACAATTGTGTTCCTGACTATGATTTTTGATAGGCAGAATAGTTAAGAGTATTCTATACCATTCTTACACTCTTCTTATTTAAAAAAATCGAGACGTTTTCCCAATCGCTGTTCGACCTTGCGAGTGTGCGTTGGAACAAAGTTCGAATTGCAGAAATGTATGAAATGTATTATTTTATCTCTCCATCGATTCTGATTCGATATCTCTGAATAAATCACATTTTCAAAAATAATTTATACACCATTTATCTGCCATTTCACATAGCTTGTTTATTCATCGTGAATAGATGCAAGCAAGGTGTCAACAATGCGACAGTGCAGTAGCCGGAAAATTGTAAGTTTGTATTCAATACCGAGCAACTACCTCCTTTAATTATACTCATCTTGAATTTTAAAAGTCGAGCAACAGCAACCAGCCCATTACGCCTGTAAAGATTTGATATATAACTATACTTTAATATTAATTTAATGTGATTTGATATTTGATATCACCCTCTCCTTTGCTTGTGCTTACAATGCATTGATAATATTGTACTGTAACTCATATTGTTTATCTAATTAAATCACCTTTGGTATTTTTAGATCACCCTTTATTTTGAATTGTAAAAATTCGAAATCATAGCAACATGGTCGTAACGCCTGAGCAAAATGTGATATATTACTATCCTTTCTATATCATTTTAATATAATTTGATTTTTGATATCCACATCTTCTTTGCTTGTGTTTACAATGCATTAATAAACGTGTTACTGTTACTCACATATTATTATCTAATTCAATCAAGTTTCTAATGATTTTTAGAGCACACTCTATCTTGAATTTTAAAAAGTCGAGTCACAGCAACCTGGCCTTAACGCCTGAACAAGAGTTGAAATAACTACATATCCCTTTTTTATATTGATGTTTAATATCGTCATCTCCTGTTCTTGTGTTTAACAATACAATGATTTTGATAAAAATCCGGAACTGTAACTCATATTTTACTAATACAATCGTGTTTCCTATTTTTAGAACACACTTTATCTTGAATTTCAAAAGTCGAGTCACAGCAACCTGGTCATGACCCCTAACAACTAGATTTTTATATAACATTCTTTTCTATATCATATTAATGTGATTTGATGTTTGAATATCTCACCCCTTTGCTTGCGTTTACAATACATTGATTTTTATATAAGCGTAACTGTATCTCGTATTGACTAATACAATCATGTTTCCGTTTTTTGAGAGCACACTGGTCAAACCCTTTGGGAATTTCAAAAAGTCGAAATCATAACAACCTCCCATAACGCCTCACTAGTTTGATACAACTATTCCTTTCTATATCAATTAATATGAAATTTTGGGATTTGATATCGTCATCTTTCCCTTTGCTTTGTTTACATTTCAATGATAAAAGCGTAACTGAACTCATATTATTATCTAATGCATTCATGTTTCCCATTCATTTTCTTTGAGAACACACACATACACACAAAGCTTTCGCCGATACGTATTTTATGGGTGTTGGCCTAACCCAGTGATAAAATGACCTGGCTCCATAATCTTGTTTGGCCCGTCCAGAAATGGTAAACACGATCAATAATTGGATTCCGGCATAAATAATTTATCAATGACATCCAAATAGAATTTAATGCCCGCATTACAAGCTTTCCCGGTAAAAATTTACGTTTAAAAAACCCAAGAATACATTTTTGGGGTTTATTCTAAAGGGGCGGTATTCAAATTTATGGTATTTAAA
>NW_027628429.1:0-4118 GCF_034508935.2 Berghia stephanieae | reverse complement strand
GTGGTTTTTTGTATTTGTAGTAGTAGGGTGTGTTTTTATATGTTGGGGGTTTGTAGTGTAGTGGTAAGGTAATGATTTTGGTGGGGTGGGGTGGTTTGTAGTAGTAGTGGTGTGAGATGATGGGTGGTGGTGTTTGTAGTAGTATTTGGTAATGGGTATGTTTGTGTAAGTGGTGGGGTCCTGGTTCGAGTTCGGTGCGTTTGGGTTGGCCCTTTGGGGAAAAGGGTTTTACTAAATAGGGACTCAGGGGGTTTTAATGAGTGTGGGGTTATTTGGGGGTTTTGTCCAAAAAAATGTAATCGCCTAGGACTTGTGGTCCTCCTAAGTTATTTTGGGCCCGGATTGTGGTCTTTGGTTGTAGAATTTATATAAAGCTTTAAAAAGTAAAAATTTAATGGTGTATTGGTGGTGGTGGTTGGCAGTAGTAGTATGGTAGTGTGATAGGGTGGTTTTGTAGTTTGAGTAGGTGTGTGATTGGGTGGTGTTGTAGTAGTAGTGGTAGTGTGAAATGTTGGTTGTGGTGGTTGTTAGTATGTTGAGGGTGTTGGTGGTAGGGGTGGTTGAGTATTGGTGGTATTGATGACGATGTGGTGTGGGGGTTGTTTGTAGTGAGGGTAAGGGGGAGATATGGTGGTAGTGGTGGTGTTAAAACTGGTATGGTTATGAATGGTGGTGATTGTAAGTAGTGTGGTCGTGATTGAGTGTGGTTGTGGGTTGTAGTAGTATGGAGTGATGCTATTGTGGTGGTGGTTGTAGTAGTTGAGGTAGGGTGATGGGGTTTGGGTGGTTGTAGTAGTAGTGGTGGGGGTGTGGTTTGGGTAGTAGTGGTAATGATGATTATGGGGTGGTGGTGGTTGCAGTAGTAGTGGGAGTGATGACGATGTGGTTGTGGTGATTGTAGTAGTGGTAGTGATGATGATTTTGCTGGTGGTGGTGTAGAAAGTAGTGGTAGTGATAATGATGTGGGGTGGTGGTTGTAGTAGTGTTTTGTGATGATATTGTGGTGGTGGTTTGTAGTAGTAGATGATGTGGTGGTTGGAAAAAACATTACAGGTTATTATAATAATGATTACACACATTCTCTAACTTCATTTTTTGAAAACTTCGTTGTGCCATAAATATACGCAACAGTTCTGAAACATTTTTATTGTGGATTTTGATATTGTTTGTTGTTTTTCTTGTGTCGTTATGTTGACATAGATACGAATGAATGGTAATTACTACTTTTCTCAGCCAACAACAAAAATGGCCTGAATGCTTTCATTGGTGGACACTTTTTAAGGCTTCGTAGTATTCTCATTCGTTTTAATTCTATGGTTGGAAGTAAAAAAAAAAAGGAATGGAAGCATACATACACAGCTAAACTTTATTTATTAAAAAAAATCATGAGAATCTTATTATTTCTCACCCTTCAGCTGGATTGACTACAATATCCTTAGGGAAATTAACTACTGTGTTTTGAAGACTGTCGCACAATGTTTCTGTCCCAAGTTCACATGCCAAAATAGCAGGAACACCAGAGTCGACAATATACAGACTTTTTGTGATGAAATCGTATGCCAGTCCCTCTGGTTTTTGAAGCCCTGGGGTATGAGAGAAGAGAAAACAAAAGTTTAGCAAAAGCATCAAGGTCAACACTAAGCGTCTCTTCTAACAAAGTCAGAAATGTTGAAAATGGTCAGTAATCAGATGGGTAGCACTGATCAAATAAATATCTGGCCCAGATATTGTGTCCATGGATAAGGTCCTTTATGCAAATAATCCACTCAGCACAAATGCGAATGAGTAACAACACTGGATATAGTTTGTACCAAAAAAAAATATGCCCATTTACATACATTCAAAGGGGGTCCCGATAGCTCAGTTGGTAGAGAACTCGCTTCACGCGTAAAGAGAACCATGATTGTTCCGGGTGCAGTCAAGATTTTTCTGACCCTCCTGTCCACCCAGCAGTGATTGGGCAGCTGGATCTGTTAGATCTGGTGGAAAATACTTTGCTTGTTTTTGTTTGCTTTTGTTTTTAAGGGTATACTGCGCTTACGACACATTTAGGTAATATCAGCACCAGTAAAATGAAGAAATTGGGTTAGTAAAAGTTCTTGTATTACATTTAAAGCATCCAAGAAAAGGTAAGACAAAGGGGAATTGGTTCAAATAGAAAGCAAATGTAGATTCCAATAGCACACTATCAAAGTATTAAGTTTGAGGTCACCTAAGAGTCTCATCCAGAAACAAGCACAGGTCCCCACTAAGAGAAATACACTTAAATGTTTACAAATCATACATAATATGTAAATAAAACATAATACAGTGCATAACAGAGAGATGATTTACAGGACAAAAAAATATCATCTCCCAAAAACTCGTATATTTCCTCCCAGTTAGGGTATCCGACCAGGGCTAGGACAAATCCCAAGTAATTTCCAAGAGAAAGCAATTACTATTGTCATTTCACACTATAGAAAACTCCGGCTCCATGGGGCGATTGGCTCTGAAGGCTACTACTATACACATTCAAAATTGAATGGGGCAGGATGACTTGTCAATCTATTTCTATGTCTCCATCACTGCCCCTTGTCTTGCCAAGTTTAAAGGAGCAGTAGGTGGAGCTGACACTTGGTTGTTCAAAAACAATTGATGGCACAATAAAATTGCCTTGAGTAAAATAACTACGCTCAGTTTGACATTGCTTTGGATGCCTTTTGAATCGTGTAACAAGCTTTTAAAATAAATTGCGTTTTACTGAAACATCACTACAATTTCCAATGTTAACTGGCTGTTTAGAAGTGTGTGCTGTGTTTATGATGCATCACTATCCAAAATGTAAACACAGAGTAATATCCAACCGTCTCCTTACCATTGGTAAATATTAAAAATTGAAATTTAGAGAGAGAAGCCTGTCAGAACTGCCAACGGGGGTTAAGAAACAGACCATATTGTCCATTGTTCAGTGATTGATTTTTAAGGGTTTTACGGCGGTTGTGAACACATTTGGGTCAGTCAGCGCCAGTGACAATGAAGAAAATGGGACAGTTAACAAGTTATAGATTTACAATTAAAAGAACACAAGAAAAGTAAGAAAAAGGGAAATGGCACAAATAGGGTACAGCAGATGTAGATTCAAGAGCATACATCATTGTGCATTGTTTAAGATTACCTAAAAGTTTTATCCTGACACAAGCACAGATCCACACTAAGAGGAACACGCTTAAATGTTTAAAAATCATGTTTTTAAAAAAGTACATAACAGATGATTTGCAAGGAAAAAAATTGCATTTCCCACTCATCTAAGAACTCACTAAGGCCCAAAAGGGAAAAAAACCCAAGAAATTTTCCCTTTCCCAAAGGAAAAAAGGGGGCCACTCGGAAAAAAAAGATTTAAGGGAAAATAATAAAATCCAAAAAAAAAAGTGAGTGGACCCCCCTTTAAATTTTTGGTAAAAAACAAAAAGATAAGGGGAGAAAAAAGAAAAGTGCCAGAAAACCAAGAGAAAAAAAAAAATTTTTTTTTTGGCGGCGGCGATGGGGTTTAAAAACCCTCCCCGACCTTTTAATGGAACGACAACTCCCCGGCCCCGGGCCGGTGAAGCATGATCTCCCCCGGATGAGTTTTTAAAAAAAAAACGGGGGTTCGTGGTTTAGCTCAAAACGGAAAGGGGTCACGCTCTCACCGGCCAGGCGAGTTTGTACCAATAAGGTCGCAGGTTAAAACCCCCATAAACCGCCCCCAAAAAAATAATTTATTCTCAAATTGTTTTCTGGCACTTTTCTACTCAATATAATACACAGCAAGTGACATCCTGCCCACCCCCCCCCCGGGAGGTCAAAGGACCCCCGCCCAGCCCGGGGATTTAAAAAACGCCCACTTTAATTTTTTGGGTAAAAGGGGGTCAATTGAATAACCATTATTAATTTTAAAAAGTAAAAGTATGAAAATTTTTCCCTTGAAAATTTTTTTAAACTCTGGATTTTTTAACAGATAGGGGGGGGCGGTCCAAAGCCCCAGTGTGGAGAGCACCCATCCCCCCCCCTTTTCCCTCCCTCCATGTCTACCCATTAGTTTTTTGGGGAAACTGGGGTCTGTTAAATATGGGGGAAAAGTACTTTGCAATAGACTA
>NW_027628428.1:0-4120 GCF_034508935.2 Berghia stephanieae | reverse complement strand
CACAACACCCCCCCACAAAAACCCCCCCCATTTACAACCCCTCAAAAAAACCCCACCAAAAAAAAAAAAAAAATACCATATCCAAAAACACACTCAATTCAAAAATACAACAACCAAAACCAAAACAACCCCCACACCAAAACCAAAAACCAAAAACCCAAAACAACCACACAACCACCAACCCCCCCACCAACCACCCAACCAACAACCCCAAACCACCAAACCCCCAAACCCCCAAACCAACCAAAAACCCAACACAAAAACCACCAACACCAACCAACCACCAACCACCAACCACAACCACCACCACCAACACCCAACACCCCAAAACCCAAACCCCCCCCAAACCAACCACCCCACAAAACCCCCAATTCCGCGAAGTTTGTATTTGTAGCCAGCGTTCAGCTTTTGAATGGCCATATTCTCAACACATACATATTTTTGAGCTTTTATATAGCGCAATATCCACTAAATGTGCTCAAAGCGCTTTACAAGGGGTCCTGGTCAACAGCAACATTTAACATGAAGGACGGTACATGACGCCTGTCAGGCGATATTACAATTTTTCGGATAAAGACAACGCTGTTAACGGCCAGGTACTCATTTTACACCTGAGTACGGTGAGAGAATGTGAGTAAAGAGCCTTTTCAAGGGACTCAACTATGCGCCGAGCCAGGCTCGAACCCAGGACCTTCCGATCCGAAAGCGAGTGTCATACCACTAGACCACATAATTAATATAACATTAAGACGATTGAGACATTGAGTAAGATCCGATATTTGGGGTGCAACAAAGACACCTTCGAGCTCAGTAATTTTATGAACTTTGAATACATTCCTCCTATTCAGACAGGCTTTCGAGTACCGTCAACTGGGGTGACTTTGCCCAAAGGGAAACTTTGCCTCTGAATTTTGGATCAATAAGAGATTGTTACGTTTTGTGGCAGTTATTTCCTTTTTAAAACTTTAAAGTCTGTTAACCCTCTCGTTACCAACTATACTATACGAAAATCGTCACATTTGTTACGATGCAACCAGCATTTTTCTTTTTCAAATTTCTTTTGTACGTCATAAAATTTAAATAAAATGAACAGTGAGTTGTAGATCATGTTTGAATAAAGAAATAATTTATCGCAAGAACTTACTGCTATTGTGCTTGAGTGATAAAAATATATATTTTTGTGTTAGTTGGGTGTGAAGTTTTGGGGAGAAAGTCCTGAAAATGGCTGGTTAGGAGATGGTTAACGGGTACAATACTGCAACAAAGCTAAAATTATTCAAAATGCTCCAAATTCACAGAAGCAAAGTTTCCCCTTGAGGGAGAGGTTCCCAGTTGACGGTAGTAATAGTAATAGTATTTGCGTTTTGGTTACGTGTTGTCTTTGTAGGTACTACCGCAAACTTGGGAACCCCAAATAAGTTTGGGGGTTTGGGAGGGGGGAAACTTTTTTTTTTTTTAAAGTCTAGTAGGGGGTTTGGGAGGGGAGAGACTTTTTTTAAAAAAATTTAAAAAAGTTTCCCCCCTCCCAAACCCCCAAAATTATATTTTTTTAAAAGCCCCCCACCCCCCCCCCCCCCCTCCAAACCCCAAAATTATTTGGGTCCCCGAGTTTGCGTTAGTAGTACATTCTTTGTATGTGTAGCGCCCTCGGAGCACGTTGTGGATTCTGCGCGTTGTAAAAAAAATTATATATTACAATTCAAATACGATCCCGATCACCAGCACCTGATATTCAGTGTCCAGCCAGACGCAATCTTGTGCACCATAAACACTGGGACCATTGCCATGGAAACCGGGAACTGCGCAGAATCTATCCAGGACGTTCCCATATATGGAGGCGAGAAAGAGCACGTTCCTGACGCCACGGTCAAGGTCGCTGATGGGGAGGTCATCAAGTAGTGGATGACCTTGACTTTACTGAGATTAATTCATTGTCTGCTACATTAAGACATGGGTAAATCGTCATCATCATCATCATCTCATCATCATCATCGTCATCGTCGTCGTCATCATCATCATCATCATCCCACCACTGTTACTGTTATTGACACTTTTCGACAAATCCCAAAACACGGAAATAGGTTATACAAATGTTGAATTTATTTCTTTATTATTGAATTATTTTGTTATCTATCTAACTATCTATCTATTTATTTATTATTTATTTATTTATCTATTATGGTTCCCCCCCCACCCCCCATCAACCCACCAAGATTTGGGCGCCTTTCCTTCACAGCTGTGTGGACCCCAGGGCACACCAAGGGTCACATGTGTTTCCTCCTGGACGGGTCAGAGTTTAACTGTCCCCCTAATCTGTTCACGGGACCATCTCTGCTGGTGCGTGTGGGGCAACTTCGAAGGTAAGTGTGGGACCCTGTCACTGCCCATTGCCGTCCTCTCCTACTCTTTCCATCACTAACCAATATCTTCCATTACATGAAGATGTAATAACACCTCAATCTATAGAGGAACGGAATTGACGTCACTCAGCTCTTTGTTATTGTTTATATTAATAGACAGTCGTTTGCTGATGATTAATTCTCTCTAAGTTATATCCGTCAGACTATAAACATTCAAGATTACAAGTTACACATACTTTTGTGTGGTGGTACGGGGGAAACGCATAGAACCAATATGGTATTTGATCTTCAAACAATCTCCCTGATGTATCCTGTATGTACCCTCATGAATTTGCCCGAGATATCCTATACCTCTCAATCAGCCTGAGGTATCATATACTCTATCTATCTGTGGTATCGTATGCCTTTCTCGGCCCTCACTGAACTTCCTTGAAGTATCCCATACTTCTCATCAGCCTCCCTGGGGTATCCTATACTTCTATCTAAATCTAGCTGTGGTATCTTATGCCTTTCTCGGCACCTCACTAACCTCCCTGAAGTATCATTAATCCTCTCATCAACCTATCTGTGTATCCTAGATCTCTCACCAACTTCCTTAGGGTCTATACATCTCATCAAACTATCTGTGGTATCATAGATCTCTCACCAACCTATCTGTGGTCTCCTATACCTCTCATCAACCTATCTGTGGTATCCTAGATCTCTCACCAACTTCTTTAAGGTGTCTGCCTATACCTCTCCATCAATCTATCTGTGGTGTCCTATACATCTCATCAACCTATCTGTGGTATCCTAGATCTCTCACCAACTTCTTTAAGGTGTCTGCCTATACTCTCATCAATCTATCTGTGGTATCCTATACATCGCATCAACCTATCTGTGGTTCCTAGATCTCTCACCAACTTCTTTAAGGTGTCTGCCTATACCTCTCATCAATCTATCTGTGGTATCCTAGATCTCTCACCAACCTATCTGTGGTATCCTAGATCTCTCACCAACCTATCTGTGGTATCCTATACATCTCATCAACCTACCTGTGGTATCCTAGATCTCTCACCAACCTATCCGTGGTAGGATATACATCTCATCAATCTATCTGTGGTATCATAGATCTCTCACCAACTTCCTTGAAGTATCCTATACCCCACACCAACCTTCCTTGAGGTGTCCTATGCATCGCACCAATCTATCTGTGGTATCCTATACCCCACACCAACTTCCTTAAGGTGTCCTATACCTCTCATCAACCTATCTGTGGCATCCTAGATCTCTCACTAACTTCCTTAAGGTGTCCTATACCTCTCATCAATCTACCTGTGGTATCTTAGATCTCTCACAACCTTCCTTGAGGTATTCTAGACCTCTCGTCAACCTCCCGGGTCGATCCTTGAACTCACCTCTCTGAGGTGTCCTTGACCTCTCACCTTCCTCCGAGTATTGTCCTTGGCCACCCATCGACCGACCGCCTTGACCTGTAACCAACCTCCTTATGAAATTTGTGACATTCCAACAGGCAATGTCAAGGTCATGACCCAGTCGCTGAACAAACTGTTAAAGTTTCCTGATAGGACGCTGATCTGGCCTGGGCACGAAGTTGGACTGGGAGCTCTCCTGCTGGCGGCTTCCCTGGAAGAAGACAACCTGGCAGTTCGAAAGAAATTGGTGTGGGTTATACTGCGACGTATTCATGGATATGTACATGTCCTTTACGTTGGGTAAGTGTGAAAACACGGGGTATATGTCCTTCCGAGGGAGTTAAA
>NW_027628427.1:0-4120 GCF_034508935.2 Berghia stephanieae | reverse complement strand
TGAAAACCCCAACGCAATTAAAGCTTTTTTTTAACATGCTGTAATGTACAATATTTTGCGTTTGATTGGGGTCCTCCCATTACAACAATGAGCCCACAACAATCTGGGTTATAAAACCTGCCAATAAGTACACATTGGTCGATAATCCTACAAAAAAACATGACATCAAAAGCAATTCACGCATTACATACCAACCTCCAACACGCCATTACCTCCAAGAAACGCCGTTAAACCAGTTAACTAGATCAACTGTACTGCTCTGGAAAGACACGTATTCTTAAATATGGCCCGTAAACTCGCCCTTCATATAATTGCTCGATTTAAACGACCCTCGTCTTGTCAAATACTTTTAAACTTGAGGATTTTGCCAGGTCCTAAGTCTGAGAGATTTTGCCAAGTTGAGTGTCATTTAAATCGATCGATATTTGAAGGACGGTTTTCTGGCCAATTTTTAAAATACTTGTCTTTCCAGAGCAAGGCGGTTAACTCCGGTTAAACTTCAAAGATTGAAAATAGAAAAAGCGGATCGGGATGAAAGAAAACAACAAGCCAGATATGCTAATTACTTTTGTTTAAAGCGTTCCATTACAGACTTCAAAAGAAAACCAAATGTAGCCAGATGTGATGGATATTATTTTGGATTGATCTGAATTCATGAGTTGTAGTCAAACGGAAGGAATTTATTGCAGTTGACCTGGTTTCAAGCTGGTCCATTTGCTTTAAAACCACCAGTACTCTGTACAACAAATTTCCTTTTTTTTTGTGATGAATAAAGTATTATTATTATTATTATTATTATTATTATTATATTATTATTATTATTATTATTATTATATTATTATTTATTATTATTGTTTGTTATTATTATTTTATTATTATTATTATTATTATTATTATTGTTATTATTATTATTATTATTATTATTATTATTATTATTATTATTATATTATTATTATTATTATTATTATTATTATTATTATTATTATTATTATTATTATCATTATTATTTTTGTTATTATTTTCATCATCATCATCATCATCATCATCATCATCATCATCATCATCATCATCATCATCATCTTCGCATCATCATCATCATTATCATCATCATCGTCATCATCATGATTATTATCATTATCATTATCATTATTATTATTATATTATTATTATTATTATTATTATTATTATTATTATTATTATTATTATTATTATTATTATTATATTATTATTATTAATATTAAATATTATTATTACAACTACTACTCAAACTGTCATTCTCTAAAAAGCACGTACTTAAAATTTTGGTCATAAGACTCGTTCTTCAAATATCGATCAATTAAATGATCCTCATCTTGGCAAACACTCTCAAATCTGGGACTAAAGAAGACTTCGCGAAGTCCCAGGTTTTTGAGTTTTTGTCCAGATGATTGTCATTTTAATTGGTCGATATTTGAAGGACGAGTTTTCTGGTCGAAATTTTAAATAAGTGTGTTTTGTTTTTCAGAATACGCATTAAATTTAAGCAGTTTTGTCGACTTTGGCTTTGACCGACGTGTATAGATTTTCAGGTCCGATAACCCAAATTGTTATGGTGTCATTGTTGTAACGGAAATACTCTCAAACCAATGTCAAATAGTCTCCATTACAACAATGTTTGAATGGGCCCATAATTGCGTCCGGTTATCAGATCTGCAAATATATTGACATCAGCTTTAAACCATTACAATTATAGACTCATAAAATGTGACCCACAGCCTCAAATAAGTATGATTTAGGCTAAGATTGAAATTGATGTCAAAAAGCGAATTTTATAGTATATGAAGAGATTTATGTTTTCTAAAACCATCTGATTTCAATAGACTTTATTTATTCTCCCGCAATAAAGCATTCAAATATAACCCAAATGTCTAATTTTTGATATAGGTACGTTATTTAATTTATGGTAATCCTCAAACATGGGATTTCGCGAAGTCCCAGGTTTGAGAGTTTTGCAAGATGAGGGTCATTTAAATCGATCGATATTTGAAGGATGAGTTTTTCTGGCCAAATTTCTAAATAAGTTTTTTTTTCCAGAGTACGACAGTGCACTGTACAAGACCAGAGACCTAGGTAAAAATAAGGCAAATAATTCTTTTTATCAATTCAGAAATTGATCGCATTCCATAAGGAATAATGGCTACTTTACATATTTAGAAATGAATACAAATAAATATGTCACTTTATCTGGTTTTATACTGTATCTAGATTGAAGTTCGTTTTTAAAAACGACACAATTATTGTTATGATATTTAACAATGGTTGGTTTGGCTTATAATCAAAGGGCTTTAAAAAACAAACAAACAGAACTATGCAAATTTAATACGCTAGCGGAGAAACCCGCAATATTTGACTATGATGAGCAGTCACTCGTCTATTTTTATTGTTATTCTACTTTACTGTGAAAATAAACATAGCTCGAGACGAATCTTTTTCGGCCATTAACGATCAAAATCGTTCCAATAATAGAGACCGTAGGTGTGCGCATATATATCTGGCAACAGAGCTGCCAAATGGCGATTCCCAACGTCCAATTATTAAGAGGCGCTCATTGTGGCCTAGCATATTCATAAATATTGAGTCAATCATTTGAGTCAACAGGTGATAGAGTTTCCCTTAAAGTTTTAAAAAAAAAAAGATTTGCAAGTTGTTCGAATATCAATATACAAAAACTAGTTTTATAATTTTTAGATTTGCCCGTAATTCTGTGCTCGTTGACAAAAATTCAACGAACAATCTAACCCACTGAGTCAATCTGGTAATATATTGCATGGTATAATGGTATGACACTTGCTTTAGGGTCGGAAGGTTCTGGGTTCGAGCCTCGCTCGGCGCATAGTTGAGTTCTTGGAGAGGGCTCTTTACTCACATTCTCTCTCACCGTACTCTGTCGGAAATAAATGTAATATCGCCTTACAGGCGTCATGTCTCGTTCTACAAGTTACATGTTGCTGTTGGTCAGGGGCCTCTTGTAAAGCGCTTTGACACATTACGTGGATATTGCGCTATATACAAGGTCACGTTTCTTTTAAAAAATAGTTCCGATCTAAAGTAGAACGTTTTGACCCTGTTGGTCAGGGGCCCTGGTAAAGCGCTTTGAGCACATTAAGTGGATATTGCGCTATATAAAAAGTCACATTTCTTTTTTTAAAAACCCCCAAAAACTTCTGATCTATAGTAGAACGTTTTGACCCGATCCACATCATCAATACCAAGCAACCAATGAAAATGGTAATGAATGGACGGATGGAAATGGGTAAAACAAGCCGAAACTCCAGCCTCTTAGAATTCCCCACAGGATCTGAAACAGGAGAGCCATTGACGTGGTCAGACTCCATAATCACCAGGAAGAGTGGAGAACTGGAGACGTGTCGACAAGACGACCTGGGACTTTTTACTACTATTACTATAGCCTGCTGTTGCTACTACTACTACTACTACTACTAACTACTACATACTACTACTACTACTACTACTACTACTACTACTACTACTACTACTACACACTACTACTTCAACTACTACTACCATATAGCCTGCTGTTACTACTACTAATACTACTATTATTATTATTATTATTACTATACTACTACTACTATACTAAGTGGGCCCCCCCAGGGAGAATAAAAACTTTTATTTTTTTTTTTTTCTTAAAAACTACTAAAGTCATTGTTTTTCCCAAAAAAATTTTTTTAATCGTTTTCATCTCAGATTCGATTTTTTGGAAACCTTTTTTTAAACCCTGACTTCATCGATTTTTTGCTGATATATTTGAAACCCGAAACTTTCCACAGTATATGTCTTCGATTAATAAATTGGGTTAAACATTTCAATACTCCTTCGAGCTTCAACGGTGACGGTTTCTTAAAATTTTGTTTTGTCCAAAAAGGAAACACCTAAAATATTTTGGTTCCATATTATAAACCTGCTGGGGGGGAATTTAATGAAACATCTTTTGCGGAAACTTGGAAGCAGGGTTTTAAATAGGGGAAAAAATGCGTTATATAAATGGTCATATTTACTTTTTTTTGGGGGTTTTTTTGGTTTGATCTCCTCTGAAAAATAATATGATTTTAAAATTCGA
>NW_027628426.1:0-4122 GCF_034508935.2 Berghia stephanieae | reverse complement strand
ATTTGATAAGAATCATTTCACATATCATGGGATTCCAAATGAATTACAAAATCCTAAAAAGCTTCTTCTTCATAAAAAAAACGTATGAAAAATAAAATTAGGTAATCTAAAGTAATCAGAGAGGTTTAGTTTTCATTTCAATCCAAGGTAACCCGGGTTTAAAGAGTGTAGGACCAGGCTCCTCTTGATCATTACCCCAAAATTGATTAAAACTAACGGGATTGTTAATATAAAACTGTAACAAACCCCCAACGCCCCCCCCCCCCCCCCCCCAACACTCATACAAAACTTAAGCACAGTTTTTTTCATTTTCACTTCTCTTGAGCAAGGGAAACTCGTTGCTCATTTTAGCTGCACAGATTGAATTCAATCGCTTATATATATATATATATATATATATATTTTATATATATATATATATTATATATATAATATATATATATATATATATTTTTTTTTTTTTTTTTTTTTTTTTATTTATTTATTTATTTTTTTTTTTTTTAATTTTATTTTAATTTTTTTGTTTTTTTTTTTTTTATTGGTTTTTTAAAATTTTATTTATTTATTTAATTATTTATTTATTTTTTAATTATTTTTTTTTAATTATTATTTTTTTTCACCTTTAAAAAATAATATTTCAACCACAAATAATCACATTTACAATAAAATGCATACAGTAGATTTTAATTATTCCAAACGTTATAAAAAATGAATCACGAAAGAAAATAAAAACTAAAAAATAAAGCGACGAGACATAATGCGACAACACCTTGACAATACAAGCATTTCGTTCACTCGAAAAATTAAAGATTGCTTTAATTTTAATCCCTAAAACGGCGAGATAAATATTCCGGAGTGGCTATTCGTCAGTACTGACCCCCAGGCGCTGGCACCTGCGGGTCAGTATGACGAAAGGCACCGGCGTCTGGGGGTCAGTACTGACTAATTTACTATTACTATTATGTACCTGATGCCAATTGGTCAGTTCTGACCTGGCCACGGCGTTGACGGTACCAAAATTTATGGAAAAATGCCATTTTTTAAAATAACTTGCTTACGACAAATAAATCAGCATTTCCTGTCCATACTAGTCGCAGGGAAGCCCTTGGGTTTTTACTAAATCTTTTTTTCGGTTTACGTGAGATTTGTTTAATAAATATATCAATTAACTAAACAAGTTTAAATTGTCCAATCCTGAGAAAAATACCAAAATTTGGTGTTGAAACGCCAAACTGGAACCCCTATATTTGGGTTACCCCAAGGCATGTCATGCACTGATGCGTGGCGCTAAAACTAAAAGTGAAAGCTTTTTCATTGTTCGTCTTTTTTATTCTGTCATTTGAAATTGGCTTGCTCGTTTCTTATGAGACAGGAAAAGTTAGAAAAGGAAAGGGGTCCCGAAGGGGATCGTAAAATACTAACGAAAGAGGAAAATAAAGGGGTTTGTAGGAACAAACAGAAAGGACAATGACAAACCTTCATTAAACCCCACAATACACAAAAAACGTGGAAACCAATAAAATATAATGAAAAATAACTTGTTCTGATACTCAAGGGTGGTTTGAGGTTGAGGTATGAATGAAATGTCAAGATTTTAATTAGTAGAAAAGTGCAGAAGACAATAGAGAATAAAAATTTTTTTCGCGGCGTGGTGGGTTTGAACCTGCGACCTTATTGTCGACAACTCCGTGGCAGTGAGAGCGTGGCTCTACCGATGTGGCTATCCACGAACACAATAAATTTCCGTTTCAAACCCAAAGTCATTCTAGATCCCCTCTCACCCACTTCTTGAGTCGCGATTCGTTCACCACCATCGCGAAAGTAATTTTGACAGCGTTAAGTTAACAGCAATATTCTCATCATATAAAAAAAGAAACGATTGAGACCATTGAGTATGCCCGTGTATGGGATGAATTTTTAATTCAGAAAAAGTGAGTGGAGAGGCATTATGTTGGTAACAACAAGATATGAAGTGAGTAGAAAAGTGCCAGAGACAATAGAGAATAAAAATTTTTTTCGCGGCGGTGGTGGGGTTTGAACCTGCGACCTTATTGGTACGACAACTCCGCCTGGCAGGTGAGAGCGTGGCTCTCCCGTGTGAGCTATCCACGAACACAAAAATATTCTTTTCAAACCCAAAGTCATTTCTAGATCCCTCTCTCACCCACTTCTTGAGATCGCCGATTCGTTCACCACCATCGCGAAGAAATTTTGACCAGCAGTTAAGCTTAACAGCCAATATTCTCATCATATACATAGAAACGATTGAGACATTGAGTTGCTCGGTGTATGGGGTGAATTTTTAATTCAGAAAAGTGAGTGGAGCAGGCACTTATGTTGGTAACAACAAGATATGAAGTGAGTAGAAAAGTGCCAGAAGACAATAGAGAATAAAAATTTTTTTCGCGGCGGGGTGGGGTTTGAACCTGCGACCTTATTGGTAAGACAACTCCGCCTGGCAGGTGAGAGCGTGGCTCTACCGTGTGAGCTATCCACGAACACAAAATATTCGTTTCAAACCCAAAGTCATTTTTAATCCCTCTTCACCATTCTTGAGATCCCGATTCGTTCACATCGCGAATATTTGACCAGCATTAAGCTTGCCATATTTCTAAAATTAATAAACACATTGAGACATTAATGCTCCGGTTCTATGGTAATTTTTATTGAAAATGGTGAGTAACTTAATGTGGTAAAAAAGTATGATGTGAGTAGAAAATGCCAGAAGACAATAGAGAATATAAATTATTGGACTGTGGGTTTGAACGACTTATTGCGTCGATAGCTCACACGGTGAGCCAGCTCTCACCGCGTGGAGTGTCAGTACCAATAAGGTGCGGTTCAAACCCACTCACGTCCGCGTAAACAATTTTAATCTCTATTCGTTCTCTGGCACTTTTTACTCACTTCATACTTGTTTTACCAACATAAGTCTCTCACTCACTTTCGAATTAAAATTCACCATACACGGAATTACTCAATGTCTCAACGTTTCTATGTTATATGTTTGTGATGAGAATATTGGCTATTAAGCTTAATGCTGGTCAAAATTACTTCGCGATGGTGGTGAACGAATCGGCGATCTCAAAAGTGGTGGAGAGGATCTAGAATGACTTTGGGTTTGAAAGATATTTGTGTCGTGGTAGCTACACGGTAGAGCCACGCTCTCACTCAGCGGAGTTGTCGTACCAATAAGGTCGCAGTTAAACCACACCGCCGCGAAAAAATTTTTATTCTCTATTGTCTTCTGGCACTTTTCTACTCACTTCATATCTTGTTGTTACCAACATAAGTGCCTGCTCCACTCACTTTTCTGAATTAAAAATTCACCCCATACACCGGAGCATACTCAATGTCTCAATCGTTTCTATGTTATATGTTTGTGATGAGAATATTGGCTATTAAGCTTAACTGCTGGTCAAAATTACTTCGCGATGGTGGTGAACGAATCGGCGATCTCAAGAAGTGGGTGAGAGAGGGATCTAGAAATGACTTTGGGTTTGAAACGAATATTTTTGTGTTCGTGGATAGCTCACACGGTAGAGCCACGCTCTCACCTGCCAGGCGGAGTTGTCGTACCAATAAGGTCGCAGGTTCAAACCCCACCACCGCCGCGAAAAAAATTTTTATTCTCTATTGTCTTCTGGCACTTTTCTACTCACTTCATATCTTGTTGTTACCAACATAAGTGCCTGCTCCACTCACTTTTCTGAATTAAAAATTCACCCCATACACCGGAGCATACTCAATGTCTCAATCGTTTCTATGTTATATGTTTGTGATGAGAATATTGGCTATTAAGCTTAACTGCTGGTCAAAATTACTTCGCGATGGTGGTGAACGAATCGGCGATCTCAAGAAGTGGGTGAGAGAGGGATCTAGAAATGACTTTGGGTTTGAAACGAATATTTTTGTGTTCGTGGATAGCTCACACGGTAGAGCCACGCTCTCACCTGCCAGGCGGAGTTGTCGTACCAATAAGGTCGCAGGTTCAAACCCCACCACCGCCGCGAAAAAAAATTTTTATTCTCTATTGTCTTCTGGCACTTTTCTACTCACTTCATATCTTGTTGTTACCAACATAAGTGCCTGCTCCACTCACTTTTCTGAATTAAAAATTCA
>NW_027628425.1:0-4123 GCF_034508935.2 Berghia stephanieae | reverse complement strand
ACAGAAAATAAAAAAAACTTAAATTTCATAACTTCTTTTTAAAAATGTTTTTAAAATTTCCAGCCACTAAAACACTTAAAACACAAAACCCAAAAAGGGCCCGGGGCAAACCGTCAGGACCCCAAAATCCGAAATTTTTGTAAAATCCTGAATGAATAAAATTTGGGGTCCAAAATATGCTACGATAAAGCAACAAGTGAATTCCGATAACTAATCACAGACACAAATTGTGAATAAATTTTTAAATTTAAAACGATTTTTTTAAAATCCCAAATTATGATATAAAATAATAATAATAATAAAAAATAATAAATTTTAAAAATAATAATAATAATAATTTAAAAAAATAATAATAATAAAATTAAAAATAATAATTTAAAAAAAATAAAATAATAATAAATAATAAAAAAATAGTTAAAAATATAATAATTAATAATAATAAAAATAATATTTAAAATAATAATAATAATAATAATATAATATAATAATAATAATAATAAAAAAATAATAATAAAAATAAAATAATAATAATAAAAAAATAATAATAATAATAATAATAATATCATAACTCACTATTTTTCAATTAATAAATTTATAATAATCACATCCCTCAACCTGAACACAACATTAAACTATCTATTTCCTATTTTTTTATCCTATAATAACACCTTGCCTTGCCTTACTTTTTTTACCTATCCACTTGCTACTCTACAATAAATTAAAAGTAAGCGGACACTGACTGCCTTTCCTGCCCCGCTTACGCAAGGATTTTAATTTTTACGACGATTCTGTAGTAGGCCCGTGAAAAGGCCTAAGTCGTACTACGCAAAATTTCCCACCACGAAAGACGGCAGGGGAAAACAACCAACCCACCGACCACCAACAACAGTTTTTGTGACGAACCCCCCAAAAAAAGGAGGGTTTTGGTTTCCACGACTTTTCCACGGCCCCCGGCTAGAACTTTAAAACTAAAAACCAACTGTAGCTAATAGACGGGGAATAAAAATAATATAAGCCGCATACAATAGAAAGCTACTGCGATACATTTGAAACTGACTGGTAGAAAAAAGAATATGAAATCTGTCACGGTTTCAACAGAGGTATTCCAGAGTAATAAAAAAAGAATGGTGGTGGCGGGCCGTTGCTTTGAATTTGAATCTCCCCCACTTTTTTTTTAGCAGTTTTTGAGAATAAAAAAGTTGGAGTAGAGGGGGTGAAAAATAAAAACCCACACCCACACAACACACACACACACAAAACACACCCACACCACACACCCCCCCGAAGGTAACAATTTGTGTGTTTGCCCAAAAACTTGTTGAAAAACCGTTTTATGAAACGGATTGCGAATGTCCAGGTAGTGGACGTGTTAAAAGAAAAGAAAAATTTGTAAAAAAGGAAAAAAAAAAAAAGATCACCTCTTTCCTTTTAAAATTTTTTTTTTTTTTTTATGGTTGTTTTTTTTTTTAAAATTGGGATTTTGTATCTTGTTTTTTTTTTTTTTTTTTGTTTTTTTTTTTTTTTTTTGTTTTTTTTTTTTTTTTTTTTTTTTTGTTGTGTTTTTTTTTTCTTGCTTTTGTTTTTTTGAAAGGAAATAAAAATTTCTGGGATAATATCTTTTAGATAGTCATATATTATTTTTTTTGAGGGAGTGATAAAAAAGAAAATGATCTTTATTTTTTTTTTTTTTTATTTTTTTTTTTATGTATATTCTTTTTTTAAACGTATTTAAAAATTTAAATAAAAACAAAAATGGGGTTGTTTTTTTTTTTCGGTTCGTTTGTTTTTTTTTTTTTTTTTTTTTTTTTTTTTTGGGTTTTTTTTTTTTTTTTTTTTTGCTTTTTTATTTTTTTTTACCTATTTTTTTTTTTTTGTTTTTTTTGTTTTTTTCTTTTTGTTTTTTTTTTTCAGTTTTCTTTTTCTCTATTTATAGTTTGTTTTTTTTTTCCATTCACCACACAATACATTATCACCTTTAACCAAAATAGAATATTTAAAAGAAAAAAGGGAAAAAAACGGGTAGGTCAAAAACAGAAAAAGGGGATATACTATACAAATAATATTAAAAAATATTTTTTTTTTAAAAGAAAGTTTACAAAATTTTAAAACCATTTTTTAGATGGGAAAAACTAAACAAAAACTTCTCTCATTCTGATACTGAAAAAATAATATAATCCATAATAATTAAAAGCAAAGGGGGTGTAAGGTCACCTTTTGTCAGCGTGGGAATGTGGCAGGCAAGTGACAACAGTAGCGGCGGGGGCATAGCACAGATTATCATAAAAACCCATCACCGATAGAATAACGGTGAAAATGATAAGCTGAAAGGGGACGATACATCCGTATTAATTAAATATCGTGCTATGCGTTTGGGTAAATATTAAAACACCCGTTGTCGGCCACATAAACCGTACCAAAACACTGATTAAATAAATTTTATCCGTAACCTTAACGCTTATATCTGATGATAGAATTTATGAGAACTAAACCCACATTTTAAATCACCTGTTTTCAGCGGTAGTTTTTTTACAGGCAATAAGTGACAACAGTAGCAGCGGTGAAGGTGGTGGTTGGGGACATAGCAAGATTATCATACCCACATCACAGACTAATGGGCGGGGACAACGATAATGCCTACATAAAAATAAAAATAATATCGGATTAAAAGGGCGAACTACCGTATTTAAAATTAATATCATGCTAACGTTTAGGTTTTAAAAAATTTACAAACCCACCGGCCCCATAAAACGACAATACACATAAAAATTTATATGTAACCGAACGTTTAGGATAGAATGAAGTTTACGTCACTCGGGTGTTTGTTTTTTGTTTTTTGTTTTTTGCCACCGCGTTTATGATAATTCCACTAAAATGTAATAACCAGACTATAAGTTTATGATCTACATTTTTTTGTGTTGGTTTAAATTATACTTCCGGGGTGGCAAATGTTGTGAGCTTTTCACCATGCGCATACTATTACTATCTTAACAAGTTAAGGGAAAACAAAAAATTGTTTTGTCCCATTCGTGTTATAAAAACCGGGGTAGACCCCCGGCTCTATTGGCCTGGTGGCTCTATCTCTATTTTTTCCCAAATTTATTCATTCATTCTTCATTCATTCATTCATTCATTCTTTTATTCAATTTTTTCATTCCCCCTCACCTCTCATTTTATTTTCATTTTATTATTTATAATTAATTTTTATTATCATTATTTTATTATATTATTATTTTATTATTATTTTATTATTATTTTTTTATTATTATTATTATTATCCAACTCACATCATCATCATCATCATCATCATCATCATCATCCCTCATCATCATCAGCATCATCATTTATCAAACATCGTCATATCATCATCATCTCATCATCATTTCGTCATATCCTCATCATAAAACATCTTCTCATCTTTAAACATCATCATCATCCCCATCATCATCACCATCATCCCTTTTTTGATTTACCACCAATCATTCCCCCCTTATTCAAACATTATTAAAATTATTACTTATTCAATATTCTTCTCCCAAACCCGATTGCCAAACATAATTGTCCAAAAACCCCTGTGTGCCCTGTCATCCTTCTGACCTCATCCCGTAATCTCACTATAACCCCAAAAATTGGGCTCCTTTTTTTTTTAACACACTTCAAACAGACAACCGTCAGGGTTTTTGAACATACTGAAAAAACAGGCCCTTTTTTTTTTTTCTTTTTTCTTTTCTTTTCTTCTTTATTTTTTCAAACCTGTTCAATCAGTGTGACTCATATCTTTAAATTTTTGTATTTTAAAAATAGATGATAGTATGCGCTTGGCAAAATGCTCACAACATTGCCCCTCTGGGAAATATAATGGCCAAACACAAAATAACCCTTTAAAAGTTTTTAGTCTTGTTAAACTCACTCAACCTAGAATTTTTGTACTTTTTAAAAATTAGACAAAAATATTTTAAAAATAGCATTAATAGATGTTTTATTTTACTATCATTAACAGTAAAAAAAAAAATTAGCTTTGTTTATACCCCCCTTTTTTACATAAAAATGTTTAAAAAGGCATGGGGGAAAAAAAAACCCGGGAAATACGGGTATAGTCTGTTAGGGGTTTTAGTGGGGTTTAAAA
>NW_027628424.1:0-4130 GCF_034508935.2 Berghia stephanieae | reverse complement strand
TTTTTTCACGTTTTATGGTGAAATTTTGACGATTTTTTCAAATTCCGTCTTTTTCGGACAGTTATGACAAAATCAATGCAACTTTGCATGAAAGGGGGGGACGACCGATTTTTGAGCATCTTTGAGATACATGTTCAAGAAAGTAGCTTTTGGGGTATCAGGATTTTTCATTATATATACGTTTTTTTTTTTTTTGGGGGGGGGGGGGGAATCGGGGGGAATTTGACAATTTTTTCAAATTTCGAGTTACGACAATGGATGAAATCTTTCAAATTTTTGCTTGAATAGTCGACTTTGCGCATCTTTCAGGGTTTTTAAAATGATCCAAAAATTAAAGTTTAGATTTTTTGAAACGTTTCGATATTTCCACTTTTTTGGTCAAGTTGTTGTCGATTTTTTCAAATTTCCGAATTTTCGAACAAATCTGATAAATTCTCTTCGAATTTTGCATGAAAGAGTCGTTTTTTGAACGTCTTCGGAGTTTCACAAGGTTCAAAAAGTATAATTTAGCCTTTACAGATTTTTGATTTTTTTCACGTTTTTTTCGGTTAAATTTGACGATTTTTCCAAATTTCCGAGTTTTCAACATTATGACAAAATCATCGAATTTTTGCATGAAAGAGTCCGTTTTGAGCATCTTTCGAGATTCACAATGTTTAGAAAGTAGAATTTTGGAGTTTCAAGATTTTTCATTTTTTTCACGTTTTTTTTTTTTTAGGGGGGGGGGGGGGGGGATTTGACGATTTTTTCAAATTCCCGAGTTTTCGACAATCTGATGAAATCTTTCACTTTTTTGCTTGAATAGTCGACTTTGAGCATCTTCAGAGTTTTACAATGATCAAAAATTAAAATTTTGAATTTTTGAATTTTTCGATTTTTCCAGGTTTTATGGTGAAATTATGACGATTTTTTCAAATTTCCGAAATTTTCGACAATCTGATAAATCTTCGAATTTTTGCATGAAAGAGTCGATTTTGAACGTCTTCGAGTTTCACAATGTTGAAAAATAATAATTTAGGATTTACAGATTTTTTGATTTTTTCACGTTTTTTGGTGAAATTTTGACGATTTTTTCAAATTTCCGAGTTTTCAAACAGTATGACAAAATCATCGAATTTTTGCATGAAAGTCCTTTTGAGCATCTTCGAGATTCACAATGTTTAGAAAGTGGAATTTGGGTTTCCAGATTTTTTTATTTTTTTCCATTTTTTTTTTGAGGGGGGGGGGGGGGGGGGGTTTGACGATTTTTAATTTTCCGAGTTTT
This sequence comes from Berghia stephanieae, assembly GCF_034508935.2. Classification (NCBI taxonomy): domain Eukaryota; kingdom Metazoa; phylum Mollusca; class Gastropoda; order Nudibranchia; family Aeolidiidae; genus Berghia; species Berghia stephanieae. The sequence goes on along the minus strand of NW_027628424.1, from coordinate 2,866 downwards.
CGACAATCTGATGAAATCTTCAATTTTTGCTGAAATAAGTCGACTTTGAGCATCTTCAAATTTTCAGATCAAAAATTAAAATTTTTGGGAAATTTTGGGAATTTTCGATTTTTCCCACGTTTTATGGTGAAATTTGACGATTTTTTCAAATTTCCAAATTTGAAATCTGATGAATCTGAATTTTTGGCATGAAAGATCGATTTTGAATCTTTCGAGTTCACAATGTGAAAAATAAAATTTAGAGTTACAATTTTGATTTTTCACTTTTTGTTCGTAATTTGGGAACGATTTTTCTTTCCGAGTTTTCAACAGTATGACAAATCATCGAAAAATGAAAGAGCCGTTTTGGCATCTTTCGGATTCACAATGTTAGAAAGTAATTTGGATTTCAATTTTCATTTTTTCACGTTTTTTTTTTTTGGGGGGGGGGTGGGGGGGGGGGGGGGGGGGGAATTTGACGATTTTTTCAAATTTCCGGTTTTCGACAATCTGATGAAATCTCAATTTTTGCTTGAAATAGTCGACTTTGAGCATCTTCAGAGTTTTAACAATGATCAAAAATTAAAATTTTGATTTTTAATTTTTCGATTTTTCCACGTTTTATGGTGAAATTTGCGTTTTTTTTCAAATTTCCAAATTTTCACAATCGATGAAATCTGAATTTTTCAGAAAGAGTCGTTTTTTGAACGTTTTTGATTTTTCAAATGTTGAAAAAAAATAATTTGGGATTTTACAGATTTTTATTTTTTTCACTTTTTTTTTCCGGGTAAATTTTGAGTTTTTTTAAAAATTTTCCGATTTTTTAACAGTATGAAAAAATCTCAAATTTTTGCAAAAAGAGTCGTTTGAAAATTTTTTCGAGATTCACAATTTTAAAAAGTAAATTTTTGGATTTTCCCAATTTTTTCATTTTTTCACTTTTTTTTTTGGGGGGGGGGGGGGGGGTTTTGCGGTTTTTTTAAATTTCCCGGTTTTTCGAAAAATCTGATGAATCTTTAATTTTTTTTGAATAGAATTTTTGAGTCTTCGGTTTTTACAAAAATCAAAAAAAAATTTGGGTTTTTTAAATTTTTTGATTTTTTCCACGTTTTTGGTGAAATTATGACGTTTTTTTAAATTTCCGAATTTTGAAATCTGTTTAAAATTTCGAATTTTAAATAAAGATCGTTTTAAACGTCTTTCGAGTTTCACTGTTGAAAAAAAAAAATTTAGGATTTAAAATTTTGTTTTTTTCATTTTTTTTTCGGGGGAATTTTTGCGTTTTTCAAATTTCCGGTTTTAAAGTTGAAAAAAAATATCGAATTTTTGCTAAAAAGATTTCCGTTTGAGATTTTTCGAGTTAAAAATTTTAGAAAGTTTTGGATTTTTTTTTTTTAAAAATTTTTTTTTTTTTTTTTTTGGGGGGGGGGGGGGGGAAAAAATTTACGTTTTTTAAATTTTTCCGATTTTCGAAAATTTTTTTGATGAAATCTTAAAATTTTTGTTTAAAAATAGTAACTTTGGCCTTTCAGTTTTTTCAAAATAAAAATTAAAATTTTTGGTTTTTTTGAATTTTTTTTTCACTTTTATGGAAAATGACGTTTTTTTCTTTTTCCCAATTTAAAATTTCCTGAGAAATTTTGGGAATTTTTCTAAAGAGTCGTTTTGAACGTCTTTCGAGTTTCACAATGTTGAAAAAAAAAATTTGGGGTTTACAGTTTTGATTTTTTTACTTTTTTTTTCGGTGAAATTTTTTTTTAAAATTTTCCGAGTTTTAACGTATGAAAAAATCATCGAATTTTTCATAAAAGATTTCCTTTTTGGCATTTTTCAGTTTCCCAAAATTTTAGAAAGAGTTTTGGAGTTTAAATTTTTTCATTTTTTTCATTTTTTTTTTTTTTGGGGGGGGGGGGGAATTTGACGTTTTTTCAATTTTCCCCGATTTTTCGACAATTGATGAAATCTAAAATTTTTGGTTTAAAATAGAAAAACTTGGCATTTCAGAGTTTTAAATATAAAAAAATTTAAAAATTTTGGATTTTTGTTTTTTGGTTTTTTCCACTTTTTAGGGTTAAAATTTTGCGTTTTTTTTAAAATTTAAAAATTTTTTGGAAAATTGATGAAATCCGAATTTTTAAGGGAAAAGCTTTTTTGAACGTCTTTTCGATTTTCAAAAATTTGTAAAATAAAATTTTAGGGTTTACAGATTTTGATTTTTTTACTTTTTTTGGGGGAAATTTGGACGTTTTTTTAAAATTTTCCGATTTTTCCAACTTTAGCAAAATCATAAATTTTTTGCATGAAAGGCCCGTTTGAGATTTTTAAAAATTTTCAAAAATTTTTAAAAGTAAAATTTTTAGATTTTCCCCAAAATTTTTTATTTTTTTCACGTTTTTTTTTTTTTGGGGGGGGGGGGGGGAATTTTGACGTTTTTTTCAATTTCCGAGTTTTCAAATTTTGATGTCTTTCCAAATTTTTCTTGAAATGGTCAACTTTGAGCATCTTCGGATTTTTCCAAAAATAAAAAAAAAAAATTTTTGGGTTTTTTGAATTTTTTTTTTCCCCTTTTTAGGTTTGAAATTATGACGTTTTTTTTAAAAATTTCCCAAATTTTTGACAACTGATAAAATTTTCAAATTTTTGAATGAAAGAGTCGTTTTTTGCGTCTTTCGATTTTTACAATTTTGAAAAAAATTTAATTTTTGGGTTTAAGTTTTTTGTTTTTTTACGTTTTTTTTGGTAAAATTTGCGTTTTTTCAAATTTGGTTTTCAAAGTAGAAAAAATCATCAAATTTTTTCGAAAGAGTCCTTTTTGAGCATTTTCGAGTTCCCAAGGGTTAAAAAGTAAATTTTGGGGTTTCCAAGTTTTTTTTTTTTTTTTTTTTTT
>NW_027628423.1:0-4129 GCF_034508935.2 Berghia stephanieae | reverse complement strand
AAAATTTAAATAAAAAAAATTTTTTAATAATTAATAATAAAAATAATAATAAAAATAATAAAAATAAAAATAATAATAAAATAATAATAATAATAATAATAATAAGGGTTTTAACCCCTAAAAGGGTGTACCCGATGATAACTATTTGGATTTATTTCATTCCCCCATAATGCAGGTCGTGATTTCCCCCTGCAACCCCCGCACACGCATTCATCACGCCCGTTGTGAAACGAAACCCCCGTCCCCGAGGGGAGAGACGTGACATACTAATTTTTTAAATTATTTTTCCCACTCAAGGATGACGTGCCCAATAGGGGTTCGTGTGTACATATTCTCAGGGTTGGCTCCAAACCCCACTTATGGGCCAGTTTAACATTGTTGTAATGGACAATTTTTTGGTCATTTAAAAATTTTCCTTAAAATAGGGCCCCAAAGGGTTGGGGTTTCAGACTGCAATAAGAAACGTCGGTGGTTCCAAGGCTTGGTTAATAGTTGACATAAATTGAACTCGATTCTCAAACTAGCATAGCCGGATTGTTTGTATGCATTGCGAAAAATTTTAGGTAATTCGCCCGGTAAAAGGAAAAAAAAGGATAGTAAAAGTTTTTTAAAATACTAATAAATCGTACGGAAAAAGGAAAAGAAAAAGGGGGGATTGGGGTTTCCCTCTGAAAAATTTGTTGATTCTTGTCAAGAAATTTGACGGATGTTTTTTAAACTTTTATTTTTTAGTAGACCTTTAGTTCTTAAATCAAATACAGGATACATTTTTGAAAATTCGTCAGTAATCGTATATTTAATTAAAATAGTCGTTTTAAATTTTAAAAAGTTGTTGTATTTTTGATTAAAAAATTTAAAATAAAGTACATGTTGGCCCTGAAATCAACAGCCATATTAAGTGCTTGCCTATCACCAAAGTAAACAAATGAGTATCACAATTTTAAAAGTTGTTTAAAAAATAAGCATGTGTGTGGTTTGGATGCAAATTTAGTTTTTGTAAACTATTTTGAGAAATACCCCTTAGGTGACCATTTTGTGTTTTAAAGAGTGAGGGTTTGATGCCTTTTCTACAGGAAAAAAAAATCAAGGGGGCGAAACGGGTAAATGGAAAGGGAAATATTCTGATTGGTTAGCTTTATAAAGGATACATCAATTGGGTCAAATTAACGCCCTAGATTCCAAAAGTACACTATCAGTGTGATTGTTTTGGGTCACCCGAAAGTCTATAACTGAATATTGGGTTGGCGCAAATAAAGTACGGGCCCAAATTAACCGTTTATTTTTGACAAAAAAACATGGGATTTGTGATACACCTTCACACGTGCTCGGACAAACTTGGTTGGTTGTTTTGTAAACGATAACGTGAATAAAATCGACGTCTCTCTGATCATTGTTATTGTTTTTACACCACTCATTTGGGGGACTAGTTATCAAACGATTTATTTTTATCAGATTATAAACGTTTAAGTTTACACATAGTTTTCTGTGTCAGTTCTATTGATCAAGCGGTAGAACAGTGGTTATGTATCTCATACACATACCATTGAAGGTAAAACCTGTGTAATTCGCTATGTTTACCAATCACTGCCATATATTACATTCAGAAAAGTGAGTGGAGCAGGCACTTATGTTGGTAACAACAAGATATGAAGTGAGTAGAAAAGTGCCAGAAGACAATAGAGAATAAAAAATTTTTTTCGCGGCGGTGGTGGGGTTTGAACCTGCGACCTTATTGGTACGACAACTCCGCCTGGCAGGTGAGAGCGTGGCTCTACCGTGTGAGCTATCCACGAACACAAAAAATATTCGTTTCAAACCCAAAGTCATTTCTAGATCCCTCTCTCACCCACTTCTTGAGATCGCCGATTCGTTCACCACCATCGCGAAATAAATTTTGACCAGCAGTTAAGCTTAATAGCCAATATTCTCATCACAAACATATAACATAGAAACGATTGAGACATTGAGTATGCTCCGGTGTATGGGGTGAATTTTTAATTCAGAAAAGTGAGTGGAGCAGGCACTTATGTTGGTAACAACAAGATATGAAGTGAGTAGAAAAGTGCCAGAAGACAATAGAGAATAAAAAAAAAATTTTTCGCGGCGGTGGTGGGGTTTGAACCTGCGACCTTATTGGTACGACAACTCCGCCTGGCAGGTGAGAGCGTGGCTCTACCGTGTGAGCTATCCACGAACACAAAAATATTCGTTTCAAACCCAAAGTCATTTCTAGATCCCTCTCTCACCCACTTCTTGAGATCGCCGATTCGTTCACCACCATTGCGAAATAATTTTGACCAGCAGTTAAGCTGAATAGCCAATATTCTCATCACAAACATATAACATAGAAACGATTGAGACATTGAGTATGCTCCGGTGTATGGGGTGAATAGAGAGGGATCTAGAAATGACTTTGGGTTTGAAACGAATATTTTTGTGTTCGTGGATAGCTCACACGGTAGAGCCACGCTCTCACCTGCCAGGCGGAGTTGTCGTACCAATAAGGTCGCAGGTTCAAACCCCACCACCGCCGCGAAAAAAATATTTTATTCTCTATTGTCTTCTGGCACTTTTCTACTCACTTCATATCTTGTCATATATTACATTATGACGACTGTCCGAGAGGCGTGGTTATCTAGGCGTCTATTATTCCCCGTACTCTGCTTTATAGTATTTAAAAATTTGGCCAGAAAACTCGTTCTTCAAATATTGATAAATTTACATTACCCTCATCTTGGTAAAATTATCAAACCTGGGACTTCGTGAAGTCTTCCTTAGTCCCAGGTTTGAGAGTTGTTGCCAAGACGAGGGACATTTAAATCGATCGACTCTTGAAGGACGAGTTTTCTGGCCAAATTTTTAGATACGAGTTTTCCTAGAGTGCGACAGTTAACGATTAAAAAAACCTTGTGTAACCTTAATCGTTTATAGTCTCATGAAGAGAATTAAATGAGAACTAATCACCTATTTGACAGTATGAAAACAATAACAAAGTGTATATATGTGTGTGTGTGGTTTGTGTATGTGTATGTGCGTGTCTGTATTTGTGTTTATTTCCGGCTTTTTCCAGTGGGCCGAAGTTAAGGCATTGCACTATGACCCAAAAGATCCCGGTTTGAACCCCGCTTCAGGCACTTTCGTGTTTTCCTTATTAACCCACTCACTTGGAAAACATGGGTTGATTCATGTTGACATCAGACATTTTGATTGATCAATTATCTATATTCCTTTGTGGAATGCCCAGGCGACGATATCGCATGATGTCATGGCAGAAGGCAAAATTTAAAAAACATTTTTCCAATGGAACGAGCCGAAGTAGCAACACTCGAAAAGACATCAAGCAACAATCTAACAGTTGTGGTCTGTATGAAGCAACATGTCGGAACTTTTAACAAGTCGAGCACTCTTAAAGATTTGCGGTTAAACCTCTTTGGATATTGATAAATAAATAAAGATAGAATAACATTTTTTTCTATAATCCTCGAATCTTGTACCTCATGGGTAACAGTGCTATGCCAAACCATTCGGCCATTCCCCCCTTCATACCCCCAACTTCTTCTCTGCAGCTTAATATAGTAACAAAAACCATGTGATACTTATTGTTTCTGACGTTTCTCACTGAGTTTTAACAGATATCGTAACACCGAGTGAAGTCTTGTAATAATTATTGCACTTTATGGGGTAAGGGGAATAACCGACATAATACGTAATTGTTTTAGTTTTGTATGAGTAGTATCCCTTGATTTACAATTTATGCGCTTTAAATTCAAATTCCTGGTTCCTCTAATCTTTTTTCAAAGCACGTTGTAACTGTGGTAGTCGTTGTACAGGAAGTCTCAGGTTCGATACAATGTAGATGCAGGCTGATCTTTGGATGTTTATTATTCTTATATTTTTTTCTGTTTTGCCCGACACTTTCTTTCACAATTTTTCAGATCTTTTCTTACACAAATGCCTGCTCCCTTGACATTTTGAAATTTTCAAAATTTGGAGTAAAAACCATTTGCATATTATAAAGCCCGATGTATAAAGGACAGTCCATAGCTGTAGAGAACGTCCATTGAGGGATACTTAGTCTGTTGCCTAAGTTGTATTAATTGTCTTATAAAAAAGAAAATGATTGGAACGC
>NW_027628422.1:0-17907 GCF_034508935.2 Berghia stephanieae | reverse complement strand
TATTACAATTTTTTTTTACAGCGACAACAGCCAGGTACTCATTTTACACCTGAAGCGCAAGAATCTGAGTAAAGAGCCTTTTCCAAAGACTCAACCCAGAATATTCTGATCCAAAAGTGAGTGTCATACCAAAAGATCACATAGCCGCACTATTGCTCCTAACTGACAGAGCTATTTGTTACCTAAGTTGCCTGCAAAAAGATAAAGATAAGTAATGAGGATTTTCGCCGAATTCAAAAACATAATCACATACCAAAGAAGTTCCTTGGTAATTTTAACACTTATTTCAATGAAAATTCTATTAGATGATTATTTTCTTTTAGTTAAAAGCTTCTTCTTAAAAGCAATATATCGTCTTTCATGAAATTATGTCTTTTAACTACAGAGCAGCATGAACAAGACAACAAATCTGCTTAAAATGTATGTCTGTTTGGCTAAACAGTGATAAATGCCTAAAACCCACCATGTAACAGCCCACTTTGAGCAATGAATGTATTTGATCTTTTTCCAATGCAATACACATAAAAAAAAATATTTTGTGAATATTATCTTTTGGCTGCTATGATTATCATGTGTTACTCCTAAATTTATACAAAAACACATAAAAATTTTGCATCTAAAGGAATAGCAAGTAACTAGTCATGTAACTGTATGCCAAGTAGAAATAGTTCTCTATTGATATATTATAAATAGAATTTTCAACAAATGAACTACTCACATTAATCTGGGCAGTGGTATAACCCAACAGTCCAGCCAGTCCTCGCCAATTATTCCCCGACATGGCATGTTCTGGGTTCAGTTTAATGATGAGCTCCTTGCGAATGGTTTCGTCCACACAGGTCCATGGTATGACCTCCTGTTCAACGTCCTCCCCGCCCCCTCCCCCATTTTCAATGGAAGTGCCCATTTAGTGGTAGTGGTGGTGGGGTGATCTGAACTGCCCTCACTTCCAAATCAAGGATGACTCTATCACTACCTATTCTTTCCTTTCAGTTCTCACCCCCTCCAGGTATTTATCGTTAATTTGAGATAATCTCGGTAAGGAGATGTAGGTGACAGTGGCGACCTTGGGCAACAAAATCACACATCCGTCAACTGTTTCTTGATACTGTAACCGTTAAAGAAAATAAAGAACGTAAAATTATTGACACTGTCAATCAATCACTTGATAGATATTTCAAGATGGTATCTTAAAACTGCTATGGGTAAGAAACAACTGAGAATTGTCTAAAATTTTCCTTCAGTGTCTGAAAATCGGTATCGTAAAAATTCTAACAAAAAGGTAAAACAATATTTCATATGGGTGCAAAACCTTCCTTCCTTCAGCAATACAAAAAATAATACTGTAGTCCGTAATTGTAAGAAAAATCACTGGGAAAGTGAAAGCACATTTTAAATCAAAATCTCTGTTACTAACAAATAAAACTCAGTGGTGTTATTTATTTCCACTACCAACTACTCAAATGAACACAAATAACTGATACAGCATTAATAAGTGATTAAGTTAAATTCATAAAGACACTGAACATTTTTTAACATTATAAACTAAAACTTTTCAGTTATTGATTTCATTTTTTCCTCTTCCGTTTTTCATTTTGTTTGATTAGATTCGTTTTTTTAAAGTTCTGGTTTATATCAAAAAGATGTGTCCATTCCACTACCCCCCATATGAGAGAGAGAGAGAGAGAGAGAGAGAGAGAGAGAGAGAGAGAGAGAGAGAGAGAGAGAGAGAGACCTTTAAAATGATACAATAAAACAGTAATGAATGGCACTTAGGCTGTCTAAGGCACATCACCATGCATGACTGAACACTCCCCCCCCCCCTCCTTCTCCCCACACCCACGTATTTTACTTTTACCACCACGACTGTAACTATTACAACTGTAGTAGAGTCTTTGTGTTAAAAGGCAAAGCCACCCCTCAGCCCCAGGGCTCTGAAAAGTGATCCATCAATGTCAAGTCAATAAAAAATGATCACTCATGAACCAAATCATTGAAAATACTGAAAGTCATTGAGAGAACTGAAAACTCCTTTCAAAACTGACAGTAAAGAAGGAGAAAAAGAGGAGCAAGATGAGTCATGCAGTTAAGGAAAGAGAAAATTTTTGATTTGTTTGTGTGTGTGTGGTTTTTTTTTGGTATTATTATACAACCAATATACATCTCACTCATTCCATGCTCTATCTTCCATTATAAGTATCCTTATTTAACCTTTCTTATCATTATTATTATTATCATCAACATCATTATCATTATTATTATGAACATTGTTGTCATTGCAATGATTATTATCATTATTATAGTGGTCTCCGTTTATAAGCATTCCAGCTACAAGCATGATATGGCTATACACAATTGGTACTCAAAACAGAATATTTACTATATAAATTTACCCTTTTATAAGCAGGCTCACCAAAAAAGGAGTCCATTGAAAAGTATGGTCAATTTTCCGACCATTACTTAAAAATTATAAAAAAGTAAAAGAAAATGAGTTAATAACTAAAAAGTAAAGTACCATTTTTAAAATACAAAAGATTGAAAGGGTTAACACTGTTAGCGGACACCATCAAAATGCTCTGAGAGTAACGTATGATTCACATCTCAGTCATCTCTATTCCTCACATTACTTCCTTGCACAAAACAATCAACATCTCCATGATGAAACAGACAATGCATGTCCGTCATAAAGTCTTCCAAGTTCATCAGCTCATTGAAACGGTGCGGCGCGTGGGGGATGGGGTGTGTGACTGTGTATGTGAGTGTGTATGTGTGTGGGGGGGGGGGGGGGGGGGGGGGGGGGGGGGGTGGGACTCAGTCCACTTGTGGTGATGTTGCAAGGGTGCTGGAAGTGGGGTAAGGGATGGGAGGGTTCAAACTGTCACCAATTGGATTCAATAGTCTGATGTCACGTCGCCCAGCAATGGCAGCCATCATGGTTCTAAACAAAGAAAATCAGTATTTTTTATTCTTCATGCTGGCTAGAACTTTTCATATGTCTTGTGATCGGAATGTGTAAAAGTCAAAACATGATCAGATTTATAATGTGTCTATACTCTTCAACAGTCGTAACGTCACTTCCTTCCTAATGACGGACGCCGTATGAAATATTTCTCCAGCGAGCATAAAAGCGTATCCAGAGGGAAAAAAAACCCCATAAATTTGATCACGTTTCGACTTTTACACATTCAGATCACAAGGCATATGAAAAGTTCTTTCTAGCCCGCATGAAGAATAAAAAGTAATGGTTTTCTTTGTTTAGAACCAAGATGGCCGCCGTTGCCGGGTGGCGTGACATCAGACTACTGATTCCACTTGCAAACCTCATAATGTCTGTTTACCTGTAACAGTGAAGCATCTACAAGAACGAAAATAGACTGAAGAACCACAAAGATGAAGACAACAGGCTTACTCACTCATCACAAAGGACACCAACAAAAAAAGCATTGACATAACCAAGCCAAGTCCTTATAGAGTAACTGTACAAAGACATAAAAAGTTAACAGTTTTATGTATATAATATGTATATTATTTTTAAAGTCTGACCTATTTTTGAGTGCACCTAAAAACGCCATTGCTGCACCGATTTAGACCATTGATGGCTGAAAAGATTTGTATCAGTCTAACTTCATTTCTTTGATCGTAAAATTATGAAAATAAATAAGTGCCAATACATAATAATAATAAGCTTGACTATTAGTAGCAAAGTCGACAAAAAGGGAGGGACAGAGAGGGGTGTTAAAGCTGGGACAGGTAAAGCAAGAGCAGCCTTTAGCTGAAAAAAAATTTGATCATCTAAAGAAATACAAAGGAAAACAAAAAGAAAAATGTTCAACACCAATGTTTTGTTTTATGTTTTTAAGGGTTTTACGGCGCTTGCAACACATTAAGGTCATATCAGCGCCAGTAAAAAGGAAGAAAATGGGATAGTAAAAAGTTCTAGAATTACAATTAAAGCACAAAAGAAAGGTGAGACAAAGGGGAATTGGTTCAAATAGGGAACAGATGTAGATTCCAAGAGCACACCGTCAAAGTACTTAGTTTGAGATCACCTAAAAGTCTCATCCAGACACAAGCACAAGTCCCAACTAAGAGGAATACACTCAAATAGTTACAAATCATACAATATAATGTGTAAACTAAACATAATACAATGCATAACAGAGAGATGATTTACAAGGAAAAAAATATCATCTTCCAAAACTATAACTATACATTCGACTGTTTCCCTCCCAGCCAAGGAACTCAGGGCAGGGCCAGGACAAAACCAAGTAAACTCATTCCAAGACAACGACAGGCAACAATTGGAAAACGGGTTGAGGGGATAGAAGACACAGCATGTACCTCCCTGCCCACTATGGGAGGTCAGGATCCCCACCCAGAACACCAATGTGAAACAGTGAGTGTTGGTGTATGGCTTAGAAAATGGCGTTGAATAAGAACACAAGTTATAAAGTACAGACCTTGAGAAGAATACTATAAATTAAATGGCATGACAAAATTAGAAATGCAGGTCAATGAGAAATGACAGGCAAAGTAGAAATAGAGGTAGAAATTAAGAGAAGATGGAAATGGCTGGTTGAATCTTTGCCTGGTGTACATTTCATAATATCGTCTTTACAATAATATTAATTCTACTTTAAGGCAGATCCTTGTTGGAACAGCCCGATGGAACTCCTTTCAGGATTTTATCTGTGCCATGTGTCCGGCCTCTGTTTTCAGATTGCTCTCCCCATCCAGTCCGCTGTGTCTTGACCACCTCCTCCTTGGCCTCCCCCTGCTCTGTTTGCCCTCCATGTACAGCTTTTGAAGCATGTATTTTAATGAAATGTGGTCAAAATATGACAGCTTCAATTTCTTGTTTGTTGACATTGGCATGGGCTAACAACATTTGACTTTTGAGGCCTATTCTCATTGTGGTGTCGTATAGGGGGAGGTGTAGTGTAAGAGAAGGTTTCATACTTTCCATATCAATATTTAGCAGACACTGAGGCAATAATGAGAAAGGTACTGAATGATCTGATTTGATTTTGATTGATATGTCTCCAGATCCAGGGCACTAACATGTATAAATTGTGCTACACAGATGACACTGTTCTAATGACCGTTTCCCCGAACAGACTCACTTATTTGATAAATTCTGTTAAGAAAACAGAGAAGTTAGGGGGACTTCATTTCAATGCGAAGAAAACTAATGTGAATTAGGAATAAAATTCTACCAGGGTGTCCATCATACACCAACCATCAGCTATCATCAGTTCTCACTTCACTAGAGTTGGAGACCTTGGCCTTTGCCTTTCACTTTTGACCTGCTGAACCATTTTCATTTACTAGACTACTCAGTACTCATTCTTATGTCGCATCAATTTTAGTTAACACACCCACTATTTTTATTCAATTCACAACGGGTTTGTCAAATTAAGATAATTCAAAATATCGCAATCAAAAAGCTAATACTAATAAACAAGGACTATGGACGAGAAGTTTGAACTCTAGATACTATCTTAGATCTATAGACTATAGGATAGAGAGTAGACCTAGGCCTAGGCCTAGGCCTAGGACTACTAACAGGACATGGTCAACCTTCTTTTAATTGGTTGGGATCATACACATGAATATAATGTAAACGGTAATAACATATTGTTATTAAAATATTTTCTAAATGGAAAAGACGTCCTCTTCCTAAATATCAATGTCAAAAGTCTTTCACTTTCATGTACTATGATGTACCTATCTTAAAATTAGAGAATTTGGTACACTTTTTGTTGAGTGTTGGCATTGGCCTTGGCGGTGGGGGTGAGTCTAGATACGCTTTTTGTTTCTGTTCTCTCCTCTCCAGTTCCAGAAGCCCAAAAGAAATCTATAAGATCACATCCTTCAGAGCTCTAATCATGTTAAATCCAAAAAATAACCATAAAGTAACCCCTGTTTAATACAATCCTTACCTCTAAGCTCTTTTTTCATCGTTGACACTGGTGGGCAGCCATTTTCGTGGTTTCTTCCCTTCCTGCCCTCAAGTCGGGTAAGTGTGTTGTTGCTGTTGTGACAATTGGCCATCCAGCTCTTACACACTGTTAGTACACGCTGATGTTGGCCCATTGTGTGTAGTTTCCTTGATGGGCAGAGTTTAACGTTCCAAACGCATTTTTAAAACTTTGCTTTGAAAAAGTTTCGTTCCTCTTTTACTGTATGCTGTTTTTGTTTGACGGAAGTGTTTGATTTTTTGGAGGGGAGTCTTTCCATAAGTTCCTAGGGGGTTGGAAAAATTACCAAGAGGAACCAGGATGAAAAGACTAATTATTTTATTGGGAACTTCTGTTTATGGATTAATAGGCATATCGCTCATGTAGGAATGAAAAACAATATATAAGATGGTTGAGAGAAATTTGGCATTATCGTTTAATTCTAAAAACTATCTGGCATTCTCAGTCAACGGACGTGGTTATTCCATAAGTTCCTAGGGGGTTGGAAAAATTACCAAGAGGAACCAGGATGAAAAGACTAATTATTTTATTGGGAACTTCTGTTTATGGATTAATAGGCATATCGCTCATGTAGGAATGAAAAACAATATATAAGATGGTTGAGAGAAATTTGGCATTATCGTTTAATTCTAAAAACTATCTGGCATTCTCAGTCAACGGACGTGGTTCTCCCCCCCCCCCCCCCCCCCCCCCCCCCCCCCCCCCCCTCTCTCTCTCTCTCTCTCTCTCTCTCTCTCTCTCTCTCTCTCGAATGTTTCAGATAAGCAAAATAATGTATTGATTGATAAAAACGGCAAGCTCAAAAAATAACATCGTCATTTTTAAAAACTTTAAAACTAAAATATATGAGAGAAGAAAAAGAAAAATTGACTCAGATACACACAACTACAAATCAATCGACGTTGCAGGTCTGACACTTATTGGCCTAGTTTAACATAGTTGTAATGGACAATATTTTGCTTCATTTTTTATATCTCCATTACAACACTGAGCACATAAGGAATTGGCCTATCAGACCTGCAAATAAGTACATATCGACATCAATACATATTTCAAAGTAAACGTGTCAGCACGACGAAATTTAGCTCCAGAGGACGACATTTATTTATAATCTACGAAAATAAAAGCAAATGTACCAAGAATATAATATTGTATCCATAATAGAAAGTAAAAATAAATAAAACAATAATGGACAAATTATTATTATTATTATTATTATTATTATTATTATTATTATTATTATTATTATTATTATTATTATTATTATTATTATTATTATTATTATCATTATTATCATTATTATTATTATTATTATTATTATTATTATTATTACTATTATTATTATGATTATTATTATTATTATGATTATTATTATTATTATTATTATCATGACTCCTAGCACTGTATCATTATTATTATTATAATCATCATCATCATTATTATTATTATTATTATTATTATTATTATTATTATTATTATTATTATCGTCATCATCATCATTGTTATTATTATTATTATTATTATTATTATTATTATTATTATTATTATTATTATTATTATTATTATCATTATTAATATTGTTAATATTATTATTATCATCATCATCATCATCATCATCATCATCATCATCATCATCACCGTCATCACAATTAGCTTCATCAACCTCATCATCATCATTATCATCATCATTATCATCATCATCAATATTATTATTATCATTTCCTTTTTCTTCTAGAGGGTGTGGGATTATTGTGTTATTTTTTCCTTTCTTTGTTTCTTTTCTGTTTCATTTGTGTAAGATTTTTTAAAAATTATTATCTGACCTTTATTCATCTAAATATCTACGTGTTGACATTTCATTTCTTTAGTTTGTTTTGTTTTTATTTTTATATATATATTATTTTATTATTTTTTTTTGGTCATTTACTTGTGGAGGGTTGTTTTTCTCCTCTTCGTGCCTCTGCAAAACCTACAATTAAATTTGAAGATAACAATATCAAATGGATATGAGTAACCGATTATTTATTTTTTTTACAAAGTTTTATGCATTATTCCTCAATAGGGTTCAATAGTCTGATGTCACGTCCGCCCAGCAACGAGCAGCTTGGTTCTAAACCAAAAAAAAAAAAAAAACGTTACTTTTTATTCTTCATCCTGGCTAGAACTTTTTTACATGTTATGTGATCAGAATGTATAAAAGTCAAAACATGATCAGGTTTATAATGGTTTTCTCCTCTGGATACACTTTTATGCTCGTCAGAGAAGTATTTCTTAAGGGCGTCCGCAATTGGATTCAAGTCTGATGTCACGCGCCCGGCAACGGCGGCCATCTTGGTTCTAAACAAAGATAATCATTACTTTTTATTCTTCATGCTGGCTAGAACTTTTCATTCCCTTTTCACATGCCTTGTGATCAGAATGTGTAAAAGTCAATACATGATCAAATTGATGGGGTTTTTTACCTCTGGATACGCGTTTAAGTTCGCCGGGGAAATATTTCATACGGCGTCAGCCATTGTTCCGATAGTTTAGAGCCAGTGTTACTAAGTTACCATACGTCATTAGGAAGGAAGTGACAGTACGACTGTTGAAGACTATTGTTCAGAATCAGTTACAAAGTTACTACCTAGAAAGAGGAGCTACGACAGCGTTAGCTCTCCTCTTTTTAAGGTTACTATGCGTCATTACGAGGGAAGTGACGTCACGACTGTTGAAGCCTATTAATAGAACGTTTCACTTTTATGAAATACATACATGAAGCGTAAACGCTGAGGCCTTACGCAAATCGTGCTCTGATGACATAATCGTATTTCATCTCAAATTACCATTCAAAGTCTGGAAAGGTGGAAGCGCGATCAATAAGTCAATTAGCAGGATTTAAAATGAATTACAAAATCTAGATTATTTCATAACCATTTTTACTGTATTATATTATTGTCATGTCCGAAAGTAAGTTCATATGCCAATGTATTTCTTGCTTTATATTAATTATTTGATACATCCAAGCGTTTTAATTAGTCTACCTATGCAATGAATGTAATTATTTTCCCATCTTTACATTCGATCAAAAGATACAATGCTTAGAATTTGAAACACCGAAATTTCGACTTTGCAAATATGTGACCCATCGTCTCAAAACGGTATTATGAACGAACCAGATGCTTAAATTTAAATGCCGAATTAAACGTTAAACTCGTCAAAAATATAAATTGTTGGCATTAGCACCCTAAAATATGGTATCCATTCTCCTCAATAAAACATACAAATTCAACACAAGTCTGATATTTCTGGCTATAAATTCAATTTTCAACATCTTAACCAACACGACTTAATACCGTTTTGAGGCGGAGGGTCACACAAATATACGCGCAGATTAGAATTTGAATGAACACATTGCGGACGCAATTGAAGGCACTTAAACTGAAATGATAGAATTTTATATTTATACATTAATTTGAATATTTAAAAACCTTATTGAAATTATCGTGACTTCACAGGATTAGATTTTTTAAATATTAACAATATCAGACCTTACCTATCTACTCTTACCAGAACTTACCTATCTACTCGTACCGAGAATTATCATTGAATTGGACAGAAAAAAAAGAAGAAAAAGAGAAAAGACGAGATAAAGGGTGCATAGTGAAGTGTCCTTGATCGTATGAATTCTCTCTTCTTACTTGTCCGGGGAATCCTCTCTCAGTTCAGAGACGTGCAGGAGCAGACTGTAGCCATCATTGACATATTATAGATAGTATGCAGATGACGTCACTCAGGCCTTTGTTATTGTTTTTGCCATCCGCGTTTGTGAGTTGTTCTCACTAAACTGTATTAACCAGACTATAAAAGTTCATGGTTGCACAGAGTTTGTGTGTTGGTCCGTTATACTTCCGGATGGCAATGTTGTGAACTCATTGGCCAAGCGCATTCTATCTATAGCTGACACTGACCAAAAAATGACCGCAAAAGACAAGTCTTTGGCCACAAAAGAAAACAAATCGTGAGTTGTATTCAATAATTCAACCAATGGAATCCCTTGTTTCCCTTAGCTCTACTAACGGCAACCCACTAGACGTTGCAAAAACCTAAAAAAAAAAAAATAATAAATGACGTCAAACTATAAATCCTAGAGGGTTCTAGTATCAGGCTATTAGTTAACGATGGCTACGAGCAGACACCCCGGAGAGCCTGAAAATAAAGATTATTTTGGCCAGGTTAGTCAATAAAACAGTATTCAGGTCCAAATTCAAAAAGAAACTGGAAATAAAAATCCCTTACTACCATTTTGATAAGTTTACTGTATGGAACCATGACCTACAGTGTGTGCAACTTTGATACATTCATTGTGGAGCTATTAGTGATCCTACGGAGACAATTATCCAATTAGATGTCATTTGAATAATAATCTCATGAAGTCATAAAGATTTTACGAACATAGACTACTACTTTTTTTTTTCTTCAAGTTTGTCATTTTAAAACATCCCTGATTGTACGGCTTGTTCAGCTTTATTTATTTATGTATTTATTTATTTATCTATCTATTTATCTCTTCATTTATTCATTTATTTATTTATCTATATATTGATTTATTTTTATTTATCTATTTATTTATTCATTGTATATCTATTTATTATTTCTTTTTCTTATTTATGTTTTTATTTTCATTTGTTTATAGATCTGTCTATTTTCATTATTTTATTACAAGTTTTATAAAAGTACATAATTTTTGCGGAGATCTGGATTTTTTGTTGACATCAGCGCACGCGTCTGTTTCGTCTTATGGCTGATTCCACCACTGACCACGGTACATAAGAGAATCCTACAAAAACTACCAGGTTTACTTCCGCATCGCCCATGGACCTGAATTTCTTGGAAAGAAGAAAAGACCAACAAGGAAGTAGGCTGGCGGGAGCGCCAATCACCCTTTCTTCTAGTAATCTGATTCGAATTTCAATAGCTATTTGAAACGTTACGGTTCAGGTCACATCCGAGGGCTTGGAGTTCCCCTTTTTTGCCCTCCTTTTTGAGTTTTTGTTTATGATTGTCTGGATCTTTGCCAGCTCTCGCAGTTCCAATAATATGCGACTCATTGCTCGCGTCAATCTAGTATTATGTCAAAATGAAATAAAGCGGTTCGACTACGGATGTCTGATAACCCAACTTGCTGTTTTAATTAAAATACTTTTAAACCAACGTAAAATAATGTCCATTGCAACAATGTTGAATCAGGACCATTGTAAATGATATTTTACGGCGCTTAATGATCAATATTTGAAAATTTAAGTTCCATAAACTCTCTCTTCGCGAAGCCCAGGTTTGAAAGTTTTTGCCAAGATGAGGGTCATTTAAATCGATCGATGTAGGGGCAGCGTGGCTCAGCGGTACGGTCTTTGCTTCTTACCCGAAAGGTACCGAGTTCGATCACCCGCTGGTGCGCTGTGTGGCCTTGAGCAAGTCACTTCGCCCTAGCTTAATTTGCGGCGCTGCACTGCGGATGACGCATGTGTTATTCCGGTCTTCCCTTGGAATAGACCCTAGAGACAAATTTCCCCTATGGGATGAATAAAGGGAATTTTATTTTTTATTTATTTTATTTTAAGGACGACCTCTCTGGCCAAATTTTTAAATACCATTTTTTTTTTCCAGAGTACGACAGTTATCTGTTTAAATTCAATATTTAGCATCCTTACCACCCGGACATGATGCTGTTGAGAGAGGGTAGGTCATTTACTGTTTACATTCACTTTAAAGGGCAGGATCTGGAGTTTTGTTGGAGTTTTTGTTTTGTTTTGTTTTGTGTGTATGTGTGTGTGTGTATGTGTGTGTGTGTTTAAGTGCAATCTTTAACGAATAATTGCAAACACCTGGGTTCAATCGACACCAAAAAAAATGAAAGTGATAACACGATTAAAAGAAGATAGCTTCTAGTGTATTACATACACTCTTACCTCTGCTAATGTCTTTCATAGCCATAATATTATGAAGTTGCCCATGGATCCAGAGGTGATCGCGGTTTGCATAACAATTAATTAAATAAATTAAATAGAGCATTTATAATGCGCAATATCCACTAAACGTGCTCAAAGCGCTTTATAAGGGGTCCCTGGCCAACAGCAACACTTAACATGTAGGACGGGACATGACGCCTGAAAGGCGATATTACAATTTTTTTTCGGACAGAGACAACGCTGTAAACGGCCAGGTACTCATTTTACACCTGAGTACGGTGGGAGAAAGTGAGTAATGAGCCTTTTTCAAGGACTCAACTATGCGCCGAGCAAGGCTCGAACCCAGGACCTTCCGATCCGAAAGCGAGTGTCATGCCACTAGACCACATAGCCGCGGATATTAACAATTACTTGCTACTTTTGGACATGACGCTAGTCCACCGCTGAGTACTTTCCACCAAACCTAGTACTTTGCTCTATAAGGAACTGTTATTGTTACTCATTCTTTATTCAATTCCTTCAGGTTAAACATCATAACCCAATTTCTCATTTATTTTCTAGCGATAAATTCATTTTCAGCACATCGATCAATCAGACAAACATCGTTTTGGATGTTTGTTTGTTTTTTTTCCTAAGATTTTTCTTCCTGTTTTGTCCTGTGCTGTTCCATGCACAATTTTTCAGCTCATTATCTTGAGACACCAGGGCCTGCTCCCTATTTAAAAAAAACACAACAACTTTGAACATAAAAAATCAACAGAACATAAGATTGGGTGTGGGGCAGAGACAACGTTGTTAACGGCCATGTACTCGATTTTCCAAGGACTCAACTATACGCCGCTCAGAGGGGAACTCGAACCCTAGACCCTCCGATCTGCAGGCCTCTTGACCGCAGAAATATTACATAATATTATAGATCCAACGCCAAATCATTCCATGCGGTGTCACACCATACGTCAAACATGATATCCGATTAAATTCAATGGTAGTTTCCAATCCAGGATTTCAACGGATTTGGAATTTTACCTTGTCATAGGCCTACGTATGTAAACTTTATCTAAAATAAGATAAAAATAAGGAGGGCACACACACCCACACCCACACACATACACACACACACACACACACACACACACACACATATATATATATATATATATATATATATATATATATATATATATATAGTGGATATTGCTCTATATAAAAGCTCAAGTTTTTTGTTTGTTTGTTTGTTTGTTTTTTTCTTGTTTGTTTATTTCTTTTAAAGATCACCCTACATTTAATATCAACATGACTACACTAAAGAAAAAGAAGTAAAGAAAGAAAAGAAAAGAAAAACAGAAAAACTTTCAATTTTTCTGACGTTACTTAGATATAATCTGTCACAAAGAAGGAAACTATTCTCTTAAAATTTTAGAGGCATCCTGATTCTGCACACATTACACACAAACACAAACACATTCTCTAATTCTTTAACAGTTTCTGATTCTGTTCTACTTCGTTACACCCACATTGGAACCTTATAAAATCGATGATTCCGGTTTTATTTCTAAGCTTATGTTTATTTCTATCTATCTGTCTGTCTGTCAATCTATATCGTTATATATATATATATATATATATATATATATATATATATATATATATATATATATATATATGTGTGTGTCTACCTATCGATCTATCTATCTATCTATCTACCTGTCTGTCTGACTGAGCCCGGCCTCAGCAAATGACTAAAACTTGACCAAACTTAGTCCGAATGTGCAGTGATTTTACTCTGGGACTTGCTTGGTCAGCTCACATAAATTCATAGACTAAGCGCTAGTCCGCGTTCATAAAAACGGGCCCTGGTCGCTAATGTTGGTAGAGTCAACATCATTTCCAGTAACCCAACTTTGAACTGTTCTAATGCCAACACACGAGTCTCCATAAAAGTTTCCGTCGTTCATGAACGATTACGGGTGCATAATATCTCTCTGCAGTAAGAAAACCAATTACAGCCCTCTGATTGATGCATAATTCCCTATAACCCTCTCCTTACCAACCATAGGAAAATCGTCACATTCGTTACAATACAACCAACATTTTTCTTATTCAAATTTCTCTTGTACATTATAAAATTTAAAGAAAATGAACAAAGTGATGTAGAGCATGTTTTGCTAAATAAATTATGTATCGCAAGAACTTACTGCTATTGTGTTTGAGTGATAAAAAAATATATTTTTGTGTTAGTTGGGTGTGAAGATTTGGGGGAAAATCCTGAAAATGGCGGGTATGGAGAGAGTTAAGTGATTTCTTCGACCGATATTTTGGTATAGATAGGGGATCTTTCAAAAATGTTAATTTAAAACAAGAAATAGAAGCTAAACAAAATTTGGTGGCATAATGGAAGAATAGATTGCGCACATTTTGATTTAAAGTGTAGATACACTGGTGCATTTAATTCAATCATAAATATGCGATAGGCGTCAAGACTTTTCAGTCAAGCCTACTAATTTGTCTTTAAACCTCATCAAAGGGAGCTACTCATGTCATCTTTTACTGAAATATAACTCTAACAGAGTAATCCTCCTTTGTTATTGTTTTTAGACAGTCAGCAGTCATTTTAATGATTCGTTCTCACTGTTATATCAATCAGACTATAAGCGTTCAAGGTTACACATAGTTTTGTGTATTGGTACGTTAGCCTAGATCTGGCTGACGGATGATGTGTGTACGCATAACATCAATAAGTCATAAAACATTAACCCAGGGGGGCAACTCATGTAATTCTTGGGTGTAACATAAAAATGAATATAGAGTTATCTTTCTTAAACGTTTGTCAGGATGACATACGAACTGTGGTAAGTGAGCAACTCGTAAAATTTTCATGCAATGAACCTGAAACGAGTTGTAATTCATGTCTTATAACAAAAACAGTTTTGCTATGGCTAGGGACTCCGTGTAAAGCACTTTGAAATGTTAAGTGGATATTGCTCTATGTAAATACACATGTAATGTAAATATCAAGTTTGAGATAAATTACAAAATGGAATGACTCCTGGTTCAAATTTCTAACATGTAGATGTGAAGATATAGTAAATAAAAAATAATCACGTGTCACTGGTTTAATGTTTGAAATCGAATACTGACCGTCGGCTTATTGTTTTGTTTTTTGAGGGTTTTACGGCGCTTGCGACACATTAAGGTCATATCAGCCGAGTAAAAAGGAAGAAAATGGGAAAGTAAAAAGTTCTAGAATTACAATTAAAGCACCTAAGAAAAGGGAGGACAAAGGGGAATAAGTTCAAATAGGAAACAGATGAAGATTCCAAGAGCACACTATCAAAATACTTAGTTTGAGATCACCTAAAAGTCTCACTCAGACATACGCACAGGTCCCTACTAAGAGGAATACCCTCCAATGTTTACAAATCATATATCATATGTATACAAAACATAATACAGTGCATAACATAGAGATGATTTACAAGGAAAAAAATATCTTCTCCCAAAACTAACTATACATTTGACTTTTTCCCGCTCAGCCAGGGAAATCCGGCCAGGGCCAGGACAAAACCAAGTAATCTCTTTCCAAGACAAAGACAGAAAGAAAGTTGGAAAACGAATATAGGGGGATAGAAGACACAGGAAGTGCCGTCGGCTTAACTTTCCTTTCGACTTCGTGCGATGGCCGTGCAGTTCTTACTGAGATATTATGGATAGAATTAAGGATGAGCGGTTCCAACTTTTCTTCAACCAAGATGAAACCATAAAGGCATATATCAGGAAGTTAGGAACAATGAGGGCGGCTGGTGTTCCTAAAAATAGCTTATGCGAAAAAAACTGTCTATATATTTGTTTTCCATCATTTGTTTGTCATCCCAGCCAGCGCCAGGGCCTTGTCAAATGTATCTCATTTCAGGGCAAGGACATTATATAGCCATATGAAGAAAAAAAAGGGGGAGGGGCGGGGTAGGAATGTTTTTGTTTTTTTGTTTTTAAGGGTTTTACGGCGCTTGCAACACATTTAGGTTATATCAGCGCCAGTAAAAAGGAAGAAAATGAGATAGTAAAAAGTTCTAGAATTACAATTAAAGCACTCAAGAGAAAGTAAGACAAAGGGGAACTGGGAACAAATAGGGATCAGATGTAAATTCCAAGAGCATACCACCAATGTACTTAGTTTGAGATCACCGATAAGTCTTACCCGGACACAAGCACAAAATCCAACAAAGAGGGACACACTCAAATACTTACATTATACATTTAAAATAACACATACAATAATACATAACGGAGAGATGATTTACAAGGAAAAAAATATCATCTCCCAAAACAATAACTATGCATTTGACTGTTTCCCTCCCAGCCAGCACTCCGACTAGGGCCAGGAAAAAAACAAGTAATTTCGTTCCAAGACAAAGACAGAAAGCATGTTGGAAAACAGATATAAGGGGATA
Source organism: Berghia stephanieae (assembly GCF_034508935.2). NCBI lineage: Eukaryota > Metazoa > Mollusca > Gastropoda > Nudibranchia > Aeolidiidae > Berghia > Berghia stephanieae. The sequence continues at coordinate 1,530 of NW_027628422.1, read as the reverse complement.
GAAGACACAGTATGTACCTCCCTGCCCGCTATGGGAGGTCAGGATCCCCACCCAGGGGGTAGGAATGACACCAACGACTTCTTAGGGGGAATTAGAGAGAAACAGCGCGAGTTGACCTACATGGCCCACGATGAAATGTGAGCGAGAAACAATATGTTCATTTAGTCCACGACCCACCAAGGGTCAGCGAGATGCCTGTATGTCCGTTTAGTCCACAGAACATCATGGGCCAGTGAGATGCCCATATGTCCGTTTAGTCCATGGCCCACTATGGGTCAGTCAGACACCCGTAAGTCCCTTTAGTTCACAGCTTGCCATGTGTTGGCGAATGTCTGAATGTCCATTTAGTCAACAGCCCACCTTGGGTCAGCGAAATGCCTGTATATCTGTTTAGTCCACAGCCCACTATGGGTCAGCAAGACGAAACGTACGTCTGTCCATTTTGTACACACCCACAATGGGTCAGCGAGACATCTGTATGTCCGTTTAGTCTACAACTCACCATAGGTCAGCGAAATGCCCGTATGTCCGTTTACTCCACAGCCCACCGTGGGTCAGTGAGATGCCCGTATGTCCATTTAGTCCACAGCCCACCGTGGGTCAGTGAGATTCCCGTATGTCCATTTAGTCCACAGCCCACCACGGATTGGCTAGACGTCTGTATATCCATATGGTCCACAGTCCACCATGGCGCAACGAGACGTCAGTATGTCAGTTTAGTCCACGGCCCACCATGGGTCAATGAGCTGCCTGTATGTCGGTTTAGTCCACAGCCCGCCATGGGTCAGCGAGACGTACGCATGTCCCGTTTAGTGCACAGCCCACCGTTCAGTGAGATGTCCATATGTCCGTATGTCCATTTAGTCCATAGCGCACCATGGGTCATTGAGACGTCCATATGTCCATTTTGTCATCGGACCACCATGGGTCAGCGAGATTTCCGTATGTCCATTTAGTCTACAGCCCACTATGGGTCAGCAAGACGTCGATATGTCCGTTTAGGTCCACAGCCCACAAAGGGTCAGCGAGACAACCATATTATGTCCATATAGGATGTCAGTCAAGAGACCCTGTTAAGAGAATGACAAAGTCTATCTAAGTTGGCACTTCCTACAGGCCAATGGTAAATCACAATCACAATCATCATCGGTTTCTTCGTCAACGTCATCTCCATCATAATCCTCATCATCATCATCATCATCATCATCACCCCACCATCACCTTTGGTAACGTCGTATGACAGCAAAGATAAGATCATATTTGATGGTTCTCAATTTTTTATTTATAATATAATAATATAATAATTGTGATTCAAATTGTGTGTTTGTACAGATAAATTCTTTTAAAAAATAATAACACTATCATCACAAAAAAGACACTTCAGTACAAAATATACCAAGATCACTTTTTACTCTCTCTCTCTCTCTCTCTCTCTCTCTCTCTCTCTCTCTCTCTCTCTCTCTCTCACACACACACACATAATACACACACACAATTCCCACCACAAACACGCGCATACACACAATTAAA
>NW_027628421.1:0-4134 GCF_034508935.2 Berghia stephanieae | reverse complement strand
TATACTATATTTTTATATAAAAACTATATAAACTACTACAAATTTAATTTTTATAAAACTACTATATATTTTTTATAAAAAATCTACTAAATTTTTTATTTATCCTAAATTTACTAAAATATTTAAAACATTTTTATTAAAACAAATTTATTACTTATAAAAATATATCACTCTATAAAAAAACTACTATATATTTTTATACTACTTTTCTATTTAAAAATTTTTTAATACTATACTAATTACTACTATATATATATATCCTTATATTTTTATATATATTATAATATTTTTTTACTCTACTATAAAACTACTTTTTAAAAATACTATTATATATATAAAATTATATATATTTTAACATTTTACTACTAAAATTTTACTACTATATAAAAAAATAAAATTTTTATTATTATAATTCTAAAACCTTGAAAAAATATTAAAATGGAATTTGACCCAAAAAAAAAGGGGGTCTTTAAATTTGATTTATATTACAAAGACCCTTTTTTGTGAAAAAAAAAAAAAAAACTCTCAAAATTTGGGGCCAATGTTAGATTTTTTAAAAAAAAAATGGTTATTTCTGTGGAATAAATGAAACATTGGAAAGGAGAAGGTTATGTGGAATTGAATTTGCCCCTTTGTAAAAGGTATTTAAGTGGGTTTGGGTTAAATGTTGAAAACTTTAATCTTAGCCCCAAATTTAGATTTTTGTGAGTTTGGTTTTAGGAGAATGGATCCCTTTTTAGGGTGTGATGCAAAATTTATATTGTGATAGTTTAAATTTAATTGGTTTAATTAAAGGTTGGTTGTTTCGACTTTAGTTTTAGCGATGGGTTAATATAAATATTATTCTTTTTATTAATTACATTTTGGGCATTGTTCTACCCAAAGGTATAAGTTGAAACCCCCACCCCCTGTTGTGTGGTTTCGCAAGTCATGCCTTTGTCAATTTTTGGGAATGAGGGTGGTGTGGGTTATTGTTTCCTTGGAATGACCTAGAGACAAATTATTTCCCATGGATGATAAAGGATTTCATTTATTTAATTTTCTATATTAACCTTCCTTACCACCCATAGGAAAATCGTCACATTCGTTACGATGCAACGGGCAATTTTCTCTTCTGATTTTCTTTACATCAAAAAAATGTGAAGAAATGCTTTGATTACAGCTATGGATACTAAACACGGTGCTGTAGAGCTCACTTGTTACTTTTTGTTTGAGTTAGAAAACTCTATTCTTTTATTGGTTTGGAGTGTCAAAACGGTATTATGTCGGGATGGACCCGATGTTAAAAAATCAAATTATAGTTAAATGGTCAAACATATGAACGTTGGTATTTTGCCAGTAAAATATGATATTCTTTTTCTCTATAAGATATAAATCACTTAAGCATGATATTTCTGGCTACAAATCCCATTTTAAGCATCTTCATCATCCGATTTAATACGTTTTGAAACGAGGGGTCCAAAAAGCTGGTAAGGAGAGAGTTAATCATTGTTTTTTTTTCTGTGTCCTGATTTGTTTTGTTTTGTTTTGTTTTTGTTTTTTTCCAGCGAGAAAGCAAGCCGTAACAAAGACAGTTCTGAACACAATCGACCCACTTGGAACAACCTTTACTACTGCCCTGTGAAAGAATCAGATATGAGAGAAAGATTGCTGGAGATTACGGTGTGGGATTATGATAGGGTCGTGCTCACAGTTCTTGGGAGAGGTAAGTGGTGATGGGGGTGGTGATGGCAAGGGGGGGGGGGGGGTGGGGAAAGCGGGAAAGGGGAGGGGGAATTGCGCGATGATGTTTGGGGGTGGTGGTGGTGGTGGTGGGGGTGGGGGAGATGTTTGATGATGATGCGATGATGATGATGATGATGGTAATGATGATGGTAATGTGAGATGTGATTATGATAGGATGATGCATCGATGATGATGATGATGATGATGATGATGATGATGATGGTGATGATAATGATGTGATGATGTGATGGACGATGATGGATGATGATGATGATGATGATGATGATGATGATGAAAATGAAAATGAAGGGAAAAACAGACAAAGAAGAAGAAAAAAGAAGAAGAAGAGAAGAGAAGAAGAAGAAGAAAAAAGAAGAAAGAAGAAAAGAAGAAGAAGAAGAAGAAGGAAGAAGAAGAGAAGAAGAAGAAAGAAAAATGAAGAAGAAGAAGAAGAAAGAGGGGGAGGAGGGGGGGGGAGGAGGAAGAAGAGGAGGAGGAGAAGTAGAAGGAGATAATAATTTCGTAATTGATGCAAATCATTGACATAAGTATCAAACCTTATACCCCTTTTAAACCCCAAACCCCAAGCACCCTACCAGCAGCAGCTCACAAATTAATCATCGTTATTTCATTGATGGTATATTTTATTTTTTTTTCAGGTTCAAATAGATTTGACCTCTGCCACCTGAATGATGAGTCGTATTGGTACCAACTGGACCACCAATAACACAACCTTTTTCCCTGCCTCTTCACTCGTTCGGTAAGATTAAAGAGGGAGATAACTTAGAAATACAAAAAAAGTTGGAAGTAAACACAGTAACTTCCCTGTATTCATATGGTTGATAAAATTGATCCAAAATATTTGATTCATTTAATTCAAAAAAAATTCATACATTATTGTTTTTTTTAAATTATTATCTTGTTACATTTATAATTAAAAAAAAGTTATCAAATTTCATATTTATTTTTCTATCTTTCTATCTATTTTTCTATCTATTATTTTATTTATCCACCCATATATCTATCCATCCATCCATCCATCATCCATCCATCCATCCATCATCCATCCATCCACCCATCCATCCCATCCATCCATCCATCAAATCTATCTATTTCTTTTTATTATCGGTCTATCCCCCTACATAATATCTATCAACCTCTCTCCTATTATCTATTACTATCTATAATATATATATTATATCTATCTATGTACTGTATAACTTTTTTCTTCAAAAATTTTTCGTTATTTTGCTAGCCTATCTGTATTTTTATTCATAATTCATTTATTTGATAATAAACGTTTAATGTTATTATCTATCTACTTTCATTTTTTATCATTCGATTTTTGTAAAACCCATTCAGAAATCAGCCAAGACCCCTAGACCTCCGAAAAGACCCCCTATCGCCTCCCATGGGCTCCCGGGGGTCAGCGACAGTGACATTGTCAGAGTAGATTTCGATGACAATAGGCGTAGTGCCAGGTAGGGGGGGCATTAAAAAAAAGGGGGACTACTCCCATTCTCTATTATTAATTCATTAATGAATGTCAATGGTAATTTATATTTGTGACCACCGTTTTAAACGGTATTATGTCTGATGAATGGGGGCAAAAAAAATTGAATTTATTGACAAAACATGAAATCGGGTTTATTCGATTGTTATGTAAGAGGGTGAAGACATTTTCTCACAATGCAAAAACTCAAAAATTGGTGTTTCCTATCATTTAATTTAAGTCACTTTTCGGGTTCCAATTTATCCGACATAATACCGTGTCGAGACGAAGGGTCAATTTTTTTTAATCCCTGAATTTGCGAAAATCGAACTTCGCTTACTCTAGATTTAGGTGCTGTTGTTCTCGGATTATGCAACAGCTCATGGTGCGGTATAGGAATGGATTAGCGGACAGAGTAGGTCCTTGATTGGACGTCACCGGCGGAAAATGTTATTGTAAACAACCAACTACAAACAAGCGCTCCAATACAAAATTTATTATTCATATTTTTGTACAAAAATGCATGTCTTAATCAACGTAGATCTTTTCTTTAGTTTTCTCCATTATGAAAAGTTAACAAAATATGATGTAGACTACAAATTAAGGGATGTGCGTCTATGTGGTCTAGTGGTATGACACTCGCTTTCGGATCGCAAGGTCCTGGGTTCGAGCCTCGCTCGCGCATAGTTGAGTCCTTGGAAGACTTTTACTCACATTCTCTCACCGTATCAGGTGTAAAATGAGTACCTGGCCGCTAACAGGTTGTCTTTTCCCAAAAATTGTAATATGCCTAAACAGCGTCATGTCTGTCCTACATGTTAAAAAGTTGCTGTTGACCAGGGAACCCCTTTTAAAGCGCTTTTAGCACGTTAGTGGATATTGCGCTATATATAAGCTCAATTTAAAAAAAAAATTAT
>NW_027628420.1:0-4135 GCF_034508935.2 Berghia stephanieae | reverse complement strand
AAGAAAAGAGAAGAAGAAGAAAGAAGAAGAGAAGAAGAAAGAAGAAGAAGAAAAGAAGAAGAAGAAGTAAGAGAAAGAAGAAGAAGAAGAAGAGAAGAAAAGAAGAGGAAGAAAGAAGAAGAGAAGAAGAAGAAGAAAAGAAGAGAAGGAAGAAAGAGAGAAAGAAGAAGAGAGAAGAAAAAAGAGAAAAGGAAGAGAAGAAGAAGAAGAAGAAGAAGAAGAAGAAGAAGAAGAAGAGAGAAGAAGAAGATAAGAAGAAAGAAGAGAGAAGAGAAGAAGAAGAAAGAAGAAGAGAAGAAGAAAGAAGAAGAAGAAAGAAAGAAGAAGAGAAGAAGAAGAAGAAGAAGAAGAAAGAAGAAAGAAGAAGAAAAGAAAAGAAAAGAAGAAAGAAGAGAGAAGAAGAAAAAGAAGAAGAGAGAAGAAGAAAGGAATAAGAAGAGAAGAAAGAAGAAGAGAAGAAGAAGAAGAAGAAGAGAAGAAGAAAAGAAAGAAAGAAGAAAAGAAGAAGAAAGAAAGAAGAAGAAAAGAAGAAAGAAGAAGAAGAAAAGAAGAAGAGAAGAAGAAGAGAAAGAAGAGAAGAAGAAGGAAGAAGAAGAAGAAAGAAGAAGAAGAGAGAAGAAAGAAGAAGAAGAAAGAAGAAAAAGAAGAAGAAGAAGAGAAGAAGAAGAAGAAGAAGAAGAAGAAGAAGAAGAAGAAGAAGAAGAAGAAGAAGAAGAAGAAGAAGAAGGAAGAAGAAGAAGAAAGAAGAAGAAGAAGAAAAGAAGAAGAAGAAGAGAAGAAGAAGAAGAAGGAAGAAAAGAAGAGAGAAGAAAGAAGAAGAGAAGAAGAAAGAAGAGGAAGAAGAGAGAAGAAGAAGAAAAGAAAAGAAGAAGAGAAGAAAAGAAGAAGAAGAAAGAAAAGAAAGAAAAGAATAAGGAAGTAAGAAGAAGAGAGAAAGAAGAAGAAGAAGAACGAAGAGAAAAAAGAAGAAGGAAAGAAGAAGAGAAGAAGCAAACAAGAGAAAGAAAGAAAGAAGAAAAGAAGAAGAAGAGAAGAAAGAAAGAAGAGAAAGACAGAAAGAAGAAGAAAGAAGAAGAAGAAGAAAAGAAAGGAAGAAGAAAGAAAAGAAAAAAGAAAAAGAAGGAAGAAGAGAAGAAAGAAGAAGAAAAGAAAGAAAGAAAAGAAAGAAAGAAGAAAAAAGAAAGAAGAAGAGAAAGAAGAAGAAGAAAGAAGAAAGAGAGAAAAAGAAGAAAAGAAGAAAGAAGAAGAAGAAGAAAAGAAAGAAGAAGAAAAAAGAAGAAGAAGAGAAGAAAAAAAAAAAGAAGAGAAAATGAGAAAAAAGAAAAAGAGAAGAAAGAATAAGGAAAAGAGAAGAGAAGAAAAGAATAGAAGAAGAAGAAGAAGAGGAAAAGAAAAAGAAAGAAAGAAGAGAAGAAAGAAAGAAGAAAAGAAAGAAAGAGAGAAGAAAAGAAAAAGAGAAGAGAAAAGAAAGAAGAAGAAAGAAGAAGAAAGAAGAAGAAGAAGAAGAAAGAAGAGAAGAAGAAGAAGAAAAAAAAGAAAAAGAAAGAAGGAAAGAAAAAGAAAAGAAGAAAAAAGAAGAAAGAAGGAAGAAGAGAAGAAAAAGAAGAGAAGATGAAAGATAGAAAGAAAAAGAAGAAAAAAGAAAGAAGAAGAAAGAAGAAAGAGAGAGAAGAAGAAGAGATAAGAAGAGAAAGAAAGAAAAGTAGAAGAGGAAGAAGAAGAGAAGAAAAAGAAGGAAGAAAGAAGAAGAAGAGAGAAAGAAGAAGGAAAAAGAAAGAAGAAGGAAAAAGAAAGAAGGAAGAAGAAGAAAGAAGAAGAAGAAAGAAGAAAAGAAGAAGAAGAAGAAGAAAAGAAGAAGAAGAAGAGAGAGAGAAAAGAAGAAGAAGAAGAGAGAAGAAGAAGAGAAGAAGAAGAAGAAGAAGAAGAAGAAGAAGAAGAAGAAGAAGAAGAGAAGAAGAAGAAGAAAGAAGAAGAAGAAGAAGAAGAAGAAGAAGAAGGAAGAAGAAGAAGAAGAAGAGAAGAAGAAAGAAGAAGAAGAAAGAAGAAGAAAGAAGAAGAAGAAGAGAAGAAGAAGAAGAAGGAAAGAAGAAGAAGAAGAAGAAGAAGAAGAAGAAGAAGAAGAAGAAGAAGAAAAGAAGAAGAAAGAAGGAGAGAAGAAGAAGAAGAAGAAGAAAAAGAAGAAGAAGAAGAAGAAGAAGAAAGAAGAAGAAGAAGAAGAAGAAGAAGAAGAAGAAAAGAAAAGAAAGAAGAAAAGAAGAAGAAGATGGCTAAAGGAACAGCAAAGGTGACAAAAAAAAAGTTGAAAATTAAAAATGAAAAAAAGCCAAAAATTTCTTTTTGAATCCGAAAAAAGGAAAAATTTTCGGTTAAAATAGACAAAAATTTTTGTTTAAAAAAAAAAGAAAAAATCTATCTAAAAAAATGGAAATGCCTTCAGGATAGCAGATGCCTCTTCGTCGTCCAACTCCATTCGCTTGGTGGGTGTCGTCCAATAAATCAGATCCAGATGCAGAGTTTTGTTGCGTAACGCGGACGTAACAGAATTAAAAGGTCGCACAAATATCATTTTATTTGACCCGCTCGATAGATAGATAGAGAAATATAGCGGTGCTGAATTTGTGTCGTTTTGGGTTTTTTTTTTCTTTCTTTTTGTTTAAATGACTACAATGATCACACAACTTGGATGGTCTCCGGTACAAGACAGACGGAAAGAACAACGACTAACTCTCCTTTCAAAATTACAAACGAAATGACAGCCATCTCACCAGAACAACTAGACATACAACGAAATTCACGCATTCAAAGCAAAAGACCCACCCAAAAACATAAAAATACCAATCTACAAACTCAAACATCTTCAAATATTCATTTGCACCCCGCACTATCAAAGACTGGAACGTTTTTCCCGAATTATGTGTTAACACAACAGATCTAGAAACCTTGAAACGAAGATTATCAAAATTGCTTAGTGGATATTCCTCTATATATAATCTCGTGTATTTTGTTAATATGCGTGTCGGTGAGTGTGTCAGACCGTAGCCATCTTTAACTTTGGCCACAAACGAACACAAATCGTGTGCTGTATTCAATAGTTCAACCAATGGGACCTTGTTTCCATGAGCACTCCTAACGACGACTTACTAGGCGGTGCAAAAACCAAATAATGACGTCAAAATGAAAGTCTTTTTCGGTTCCAGAGTCAGGTTATAACTTAATGATAGCTACGCCCTGACAACGACCATCAAATGACGTCAAAGACAAGTCTTTGGCCACAAAAGAAAACAAATCTGAGAGGTATTCAACAGTTCAACCAATGGAATCACTTGGTTTCTTGAGCTCTACTAACGACAACTCACCAAAAGCGTCACAAACCTTTAACAATGAGTCAAACTACCAGTCTTAGAGTGTTCTAGTGTCAGGCTATATAAGCTACCTATGGCTACGGTCAGAGTAGGGTGTAGGTGGGTGATTGGAATGTGGTCAAAAGACTTACTCAATCTCTTATTTGGAGTGGAGGTGAGATCAGGTTAATATATCAAATTACAGGATGAAGAAATTGAGGAGCAATCGGAAGAATGGTCGTGTATTTGAGATGTTCTCCAGCCAAGACACTGAGTTGTCGGACTCTGAAAAAAACACGTATTTAGAAATTAGGCCAGAAATTTCGTCCTTCAAATATCGACCGATTTGAATGACCCTCCTTTTAACAAAAACTGTCAAACCTGGGAATTCGCTTCTCTACAAGTCAGAAGTAGTAAGCAGAAGAAGAAGGAGAAGAAGAAGAAGAAGAAGAAGAAGAAGAAGAAAGAAGAAGAAAGAAGAAGAAGAAGAAGAAGAAGAAGAAGAAAAGAAAGAAGAAAGAAGAAGAAAAAGAAGAAGAAGAAGAAGAAGAAAGAAGAAGAAGAAGAAGAAGAAGAAGAAGAAGAAGAAGAAGAAGAGAAGAAAGAAGAAGAAGAAGAAAGAGAAGAAGAAGAAAGAAGGAAAAGAAGAAGAAGAAAGAAGAAGAAGAAGATAAGAAGAAGAGAAGAAGAAGAAAGAAGAAGAAGAAGAAGAAGAAGAGAAGAAGAAGAAGAAGAAGAAGAAGAAGAAAGAAGAAGAGAAGAAGAAGAAGAAGAAGAAAAAGAGAAGAAAAGAA
>NW_027628418.1:0-4136 GCF_034508935.2 Berghia stephanieae | reverse complement strand
ATAAAAAACATCGACTTTTGCATAAAAGGCCTTTTGGTCTTTCGGTTTACAATGTTCAAAAATAAATTTGGATTTTCCAGATTTTGGATTTTTTTTCACTTTTTTTTTTTTTTGGGGTAAAATTTGACGTTTTTTTTCAATTTCAAATTTTCGACAATCAGATAAAATCATCGACTTTTTCTAAAAGAGTCGTTTTTGAAGTTTTTCGGTTTCACAATTTTTAAAAAGTTAATTTAGGATTTTACAGTTTTTTTAAATTTTTTTCACGTTTTTTTGGGTAAAATTTGACATTTTTTTAAAATTTCCCGATTTTTTCAACGTAAGATAAAATATCGAATTTTGCATGAAAGAGTCCATTTTCACATTTTTGGGATTCACAGCCCAGGAAGTAGAATTTTTGAGTTTCCAATTTTTCATTTTTTTCACTTTTTTTTTTTTTTTGGGAGGGGGGGGGGGGGGGGTGGGGGAAATTTGACTTTTTTTTTAAAATTCCGGGGTTTCACAGTGTGAAAAATCTGAAATTTTTGCAGAAAGGTCCTTTTTTTAAGCATCTTTTGAGATTCAAAATGTTTAGAAAGTAGAATTTTTTTTCCGTTTTTTGATTTTTTTCAATTTTTTTTTTTTTGGTAAAATTTTGCGATTTTTTCAAATTTCCAAATTTTTCAACAGTAAGATAAAAAAACACGAACTTTTGCATGAAAGAGTCCATTTTCAGCATTTTTTCGAGATCCAAAATTTTCCAGAAGGTAGATTTTTGGGTTTTCCAGATTTTTTATTTTTTTCTTTTTTTTTTTTTTGGGGGGGGGGGGGGGGGGGGAAATTTTGCGATTTTTTAAAAATTTTCAAATTTCAACAGTTGATAAAAAATTTCTCGAATTTTGCATGAAAGTCCAAATTTTTTTGAGCATCTTTTGGGGGGATTAAAAATGTTTTTAAAGGAAATAAAAATTTTGGAGTTTCAAGTTTTTCATTTTTTTTTTAGTTTTTTTTTGGGGGAAAAATTTTTGAAGATTTTTTAAAAATTTTCCGACTTTTCAACAGTATGATAAATCTTCGAACTTTTCATGAAAGAGTCCAATTTGAGATTTTTTCGAGATTAAATGTTCAGAAAGTAGAATTTTTGAGTTTCCTGATTTTTTTTTTTCACTTTTTTTTTTTCAGGGGGGGGGGGGGGGGGAATTGACGATTTCTTAAAATTTCCGAGGCCCCAACAGGTGAAAAAATTTCATGAACTTCTGCATGAAAGAGTCTATTTTGACATCTTTCGTGATTCACAAGTCCAGAAAGTAGAATTTTGGAGTTTCCAGATTTTTTATTTTTTCATTTTTTTTTTTTGGGGGGGGGGGGGGGGGGGTTTTTTACGTTTTTTTCAAATTTTCCGAGTTTTTCAACGTTGAAAAAATCATCGATTTTTGCATGAAAAGTCCTTTTAGCATCCGGATTCAAATGAGAAGTGTTTTTGGGGGGTTTTTCCCCGATTTTCATTTTTTCACGTTTTTTTTTTTTGGGTGAAAATTTGCGTTTTTTAAAATTTCCAAAAGTTTTCGAAAAACTGATGAAATCTTCAAATTTTTTCAAAAAATAGTCGACTTTGAGCATTTTCAGGTTTTAAATATATAAAAAAAAAATTTTGGATTTTTAAAATTTTTCGTTTTATCCCGTTTTTTTTGTAAAAATTTTTGACGTTTTTTTCAAATTTCCGACTTTTCGACAATCTGATGAAATCATCGAACTTTTTCATAAGAGCCCCATTTTGACTTTTTTGGTTCCAATTTTTAAATATATTTAGGGGTTTACAGATTTTTGATTTTTCACGTTTTTTGGGTGAAATTTAAAGTTTTTTTTTCAAATTTCCGAGTTTTCAAATAGATAAAATCACGAACTTTGCATGAAAGAGTCCATTTTCAGCATTTTCGGATTCAAATGTCCAGGAAGTAAATTTTGGAGTTTCCAGATTTTTATTTTTTTTCTCTTTTTTTTTTTTGGGAGGGGGGGGGGGGGTTTTTAAAATTTTTTTAAAATTTCCCGGGTTTAAAAACGTGGAAAAAATCATCGAATTTTTGATGAAAGACCTTTTTTAGATCTTTTGAGATTCCAAATGTTAAGAAAGTAGTTTTTTGGTTTCCCAGATTTTTATTTTTTTCACTTTTTTTTTTTTTTTGGTGAAATTTTGACTTTTTTAAATTTTCCCGGGTTTTACATTGAAAAAATCTTTCAAATTTTTTCAGAAATAGTCGACTTTGAGCATCTTCGATTTTTACAATGACAAAAATTAATTTTTGGTTTTTTTAAAAATTTTTCGTTTTTTTTTCCCCGTTTTTTGGTGAAATTTGACGTTTTTTTTCCAAATTTCCAAAATTTTCGACAATTGATAAATATCGAATTTTTTTCAGAAAGGTCAAAATTTTTAAAAAAAGTTTTGAGTTTACAATTTTTTTCAAAAAGTATAATTTAGGTGTTTACAATTTTTTACATTTTTTCGAGATTACAATGTCCGAAGTAGAATTTTGGGATTTCCGTTTTTCATTTTTTCACTTTTTTTTTTTGGAGGGGAGGGAATTAGGTTTTTTAAAAAATTTCGAGGTTTCAACGGTGTGATAAAATCATCGAACTTTGAATGAAAAGTCCATTTTTGGCATTTTTGGATTCCATTTTTTAAAAAGAAAATTTTGGGGGTTTTTAGTTTTTTTTTTTTTTTCACGTTTTTTTTTTTTTTTGGGTGAAATTTGACGATTTTTAAAAAAAATTTTTCCGGTTTTCACAATTGAGAAACCTTTCAAATTTTTTACGAAAATAGCCCCTTTGAGCATTTTCAGATTTTTACAATGACATAAATTAAATTTTTGGATTTTTGAAATTTTCGATTTTTTTCCACGTTTTATGGTGAAATTTGACGATTTTTTTTTAAAATTTCCCGAATTTTCGAAAATCTGATAAAATAATCGAACTTTTTCAGAAAGAGTCTTTTTTTAACGTCTTCGATTTTATATGTTCAAAAAGATAATTAGGTGTTTACAGATTTTTATTTTTTTCTTTTTTTTTTTTGGGGAAATTTGACGATTTTTTTCAAATTTCCAGTTTCAACGTTGAAAAAATCATCGAACTTGCATGAAAGAGCCCTTTTTTGGCATCTTTGAGTTTCACAAGGTGGGAAGTAAATTTTTGGGTTTCAGATTTTTCTTTTTTTTCACGTTTTTTTTTTTGGAGGGGGGGGGGGGGGGGGGGGAATTTGACGATTTTTTCCCCAATTTGGGTTTAAAAGTTGATAAAATCATAAAATTTTGCATGAAAGAGCCCAAATTTTTTAGCATTTTTTTGAGATTCAAATTTTTAGAAAGTGAATTTTGGATTTTCCCCAGATTTTTTTTTTTTTCACGTTTTTTTTTTTTTGGGGAAATTTGACGTTTTTTTAAAAATTTTCCGTTTTCAAACAATGAAAAATCTAAAATTTCAGAAAAGCCCCATTTTGCATTTTTCGAGTAAAATTTTCAAAAAAAAAATTTTTTTTTGATTTCCCAATTTTCCATTTTTTTACGTTTTTTTTTTTCACGGGAGGGGGGGGGGGGGGGGGGGGGAAATTTGACGATTTTTTTTTAAATTTCCGGGGTTTCAACAGTTGAAAAAAAACATCGAAATTTTTGCATAAGGGGAGCCTTTTTAGTTTTTTTTGATTTTCACATTTTCAAGAAATTTTTTTTGGAGTTTTAAAATTTTTATTTTTTTTCACGTTTTTTTTTTTGGGGGGAAATTTTGGGGACAATTTTTTCAAATTTTTCGAGTTTTCAACAATGATAAATCATCGATTTTTTTGCATGAAAGGTCCATTTAGAATTTGAGTTTTTAAAGTGGGAATTTGTTTTTTGATTTTTCCCATTTTTTCTTTTTTTACTTTTTTTTTTTTTTTTTGGGTGAAATTTGGACGTTTTTTTAAATTTCCGATTTTTCAAAAAACTATGAAATCTTAAATTTTTTTCAGAAATAGTCATTTTTGGCACTTAAGAGTTTTACAAGATCAAAAATTAAAAATTTTGGATTTTTAAAAATTTTCATTTTTCCACGTTTATGGTTTAAATTTTGCGATTTTTTAAAATTTTCCAAATTTTCGCAATTGATAAAAATCATTTTCTAAAATTTTG
>NW_027628417.1:0-4138 GCF_034508935.2 Berghia stephanieae | reverse complement strand
TACTTCCAAGTCTTCTTGTTAAACCCTTGGGGTTGATTCAGTCCAAAAAATTTTGTGTGGTTTTTTTTAAAAAATTTTAAATGACATTAAACATACATTGATACAACAATGCCAAAATTTTTGTAAGGGTTTATAGGGAAAAATCATGTATGGCCCTACAAAACCATTTTTTTAAATGGTGTTTTTGAGGGATGAAAAAAATTATGGGGGGTTGTAAAAAATAAATGGAAAAAGTAACAAATGAAAGTCCCTTAAATAAGAGGAGGGGGGGGATTGAAAGTGCTGAAAAATTAAAAAATTAATATAGATGTTTTTTAAAACCATTTTTTGGGGGATATATGAGGGATTTTAAAAATTTTTTTCATCTTTCATTATTTTCCAAACATAAAAACTCCATAAACTATTTTTTTTGTTTATCCATTTCTTTTGGAATAGCAATTTGGTTTATCTGTACAATCAATGATCATTCTGCAATTTGGAAATCTTAAAAAATGATGATGGAGCTGATAGTTTATTTTTTTTGTCTAGAAGGGGATGAACCTTCATAACATTTTCAAAGAGAAGCTTATGGCTTATGTAAAACATGAATAAAAGTTTGTATAATATTTGTTTTAGTACTTTCACTAACGCTAAACAATTGTGAAATATGAAGGTTAGCGTAGTTCTGTCTAAGTTTCATCAGTGTTAATTATTGAAAATTTTGTCTTTTAAAAGCAACTGTCTCTTCCTGAAACTTCCATCCACTATAATAAATAATGTTACCTCTAAAGCCCCTCAACATTTGAAACAATTATATTAAATTATTTTTAAACAATGTACACCTGTCTCCATTCGAAGGGAAATTTTTCTGTAAGGGCTTGAAACAGTTGTAAGTGCGTTGAAAAAACTAACTTATTTTGGGTTTTTTAAAGCTAGCTATTTCCTTATTTTTGTCTGTAATTTCTTGTTTTTGAATTAAATTTGTTGTTCTATTTAAAATATCCTCACTTGTTCTACAATCTGTTTTTTTAAAAGATGGAATCTTTTGATGATGGTGACGAGAGTTGAGATGGGTGATGAGGAGAAAATAATGAGGATGATGATGAGGAGGAAAAAAAATGATGATGAGGAATTGGTTTTTTTAAAGGTGTGACTTTTTTGATGATGATGAAGAGAGTTGAGTGTGATGATGATGATGATGATGATGATGATGATGATGATGATATGATGTTTATGATGATGATGATGATGGTGGTGGTGGGGTGGTGGTGGTGGTGGTGGTGGTGGACTTCTTGATGTTGGTGCCAATTGAGATGGGGGTTTGGGGAAATTCCTTGTGTCACTTTTCTTTTTTTCTTTCTGGCTCTGATGGAACAATTTATTTTTATTTCTGTCAAACCATTCAGGGAGGGTTTGGGTTTGTACCATCTCTGAAATGACAAGAACACACTCTTGATGATGATGTTGGATCTTTTGTCCTTTCTCCTGAAATGAAAAGATTAAAAAAAAAAAAAATAATTCTGTTGGGCATATTGGGTATATTTTTAATTTGATAATTTACTTTGTTTTAGACTATCTTGTTTGACCAGCTCAATGCATGATAAATCAAAGGTGTGCAAGGACTAGGTTACTGGTGGGTCTCTCGCCGTTTTTTATGAAATCGCACATTTCAGCAAAATGTCGCACTTCCTCATTACTTCTTTTGATGATTTTGACTAGGTATATATAAAAATATGAATTCTTAAATTTACACATTTTTAAAGTTGAGTGTGGCAAGACTGGCGTTTTCTCTTTATTTCAGTCAGTACTGTACTGGACAGTGCGGTGTGGAAACTTTGGAGTGTCAAACAATGGGCACAGGTAAAAGGAGAGAGGTCCCTCCCGCCATCTTGCTTTTTTTCACACAGAGTTGCCCCCTCGGCTGTCGGGGGGGGGAGAAATGGCAGAGAATCAGAGAAACTTTCCAAAAAAAGAGGAAAGTATGTTGTTTGTGTGTGGAGAGAGAGAGAGAGAGAGGAGAGAGAGGGGAGGGGAGGAGAGAGAGAGGGGAATATCGCGTGAGGGGAGGGGTGGGGGGGGGGGGGGGGGGGGAGGTTGCGTTATTTTATTTATTTATTTTCATTTTGCCAAAAGGTATCGAGTTTAAAGTAAGATTTAACAAATATTTTTCTTCTTTTCTTTTGTTCTCCTTTTTTAAAAAAAAATTTCACTTATCAGTAGAACTTAACTCTCATTCAGTTTATCAGCCTTAACATCAAAACGATTGAGATATCATTTTTGCTTCAACTTCAATAAAAATCTGTTTGGAATGTATTTTTATTTATAATTTCGTGCAATTGTACACTTTAACATAAAATATAGGTCACGTAAGCTAGAACTTGACCTAGATCTGGACTACGAACTCTTCAAATGTTCGACGAGGCGTGCGTGCTTACCTGACTCAAGTGATCCACTTTTTCTTCAATTTTTTGTCTGCCCCGTCCCTTTGGAAATCTGTAAAACTTGCAGGAGTGACTCTCTGACTGGGTGTAGACAATCTGGTACAAAACACTGGACCATATTTAAGATAAAAATTGTTTTTTGAGCGATTTTCCAATTAATCCTTGCCGGACCAAGCACGGATTTTTTTTTGTTTAGAGCCAGCCGATTCGTTGCTAGGCGGACGTGACGTCAGACTGTGGAACCTAATTGAGTAGATTGTTTTCGTTTTACCATAAGATGGGAAGGGGGAAGGTTGACACTATGACAAGAGAGAGAAAAAACAAAAAAAAAAAAAAAAAGGGGGGGGGGGGGGGGGGGGGCATTGGAGAAGATGAAAGAAACAATGGATTGACTGATGACGTGTCGCGGAGGTTCTTCAAGGTGCGTTTTCTGTGCACATTTAACCTTCTTAACAGTAACACTGATCCCCCCCCCCCAAACCACACACACACATAATATTTTCCCTTTTGCTAATGCAGAATAAATCATTTCTACTAAGAGGCAGTAAGATAATTTCGATTTAGGCCTCAATTAAGCTATCATCGCATAACTTGTCTTTTAATGATAACATTTAGATTCAGATCTGTGGTTAGGTTAAAGTAAGATCGAATCTCGCCTTTAATTTTAATGGGTTAATTGTATTGGGTTAAATTAAGTAACACAAACACACACGCACACACACACCACACACACACACACACACAAAACGCACAAGAGATCCGTCCAGCGGCAAACTAGTTACCGAGTAAGTAGATCCTGAGGTTGGTCCCGGTTACCGTGTGCGTAGAGACTCCCTTAGTGGATGTCAGGGGCGTGGCTATATTGGTTGATTTGGTGCCTGGCACCGCATCCATCTTTTTAAATGGATTACAGCATTTAAAAAAAAAAAAACAAATTGAGAAATTTGGGATACACCGCTCTTACTTATTTGAGGAAGTTCTTCTTTAATTTTATTTTCTTTCTTTTGTATTTACTAAATTGCATGTCGTAAGTCATTTTCTTCTGATTCTGGCACCACCCTATAATGTAAGCATGCCCGCCACTGATGTTGCCCTATACAAAAGCCAAAATTTTGGTTTTTTTAACCATACAAAATTTGTTCAGCATCACGGAATAACATCTATTCTTATTAAGCTAGATATATCAAAGTTTTTTGTTTTTTAAAAAAAAATGGAATGAGATGTGCAAAAACTAAACTGAAATTAGAAACATACGTTAAAAAAATGTGGTGATTTAACCCATAGTTGGTAAGAGAGGGTTAACGACTTTTTTGTGTTTCAGAGTACTCCCGTTTAAGGGATAAACCAAAGGCAAGGGTTAAACCCACACAGGAGACTGACTCCGACGACCCGGTACTGCCGTCTTTGGGCCGTCTCCGGATAAAGACGTCGGGCACGGACAAAATACTAAGAATAAAGGGAAGAGCGGGTCGAGCGGGGTTTTCTTTATTCTTAGTATTTTGTCCGTGCCCGACGTCTTTATTCGGAAGATGGCAGAGGCGGTAGTGCGGGGTCGCGGAGTCAGTTACGGTGTGGGTTAGGCCTTTTCCTTACCTATTCAGTTCATCACATAGAAATTGGTTTCCAGTTCCTGCGGGGGTTTTCGGGGATAAAGATTGCAGAAGCTCGTGGAGAGACTGCACTAAGGAAAATATCTAGTATTAAGAACAAAAAATTTT
>NW_027628416.1:0-4142 GCF_034508935.2 Berghia stephanieae | reverse complement strand
AATCTGAGAATCTTCATTTTTGCTTAAAATATGCTTGGCATCTTAAAGGTTTTACAATGATCAAAAATTTAAAATTTGGGTTTTTTAAATTTTCGTTTTTTTCACTTTTATGGTAAAATTTTGACGATTTTTTAAAATTCCAATTTTCGACAATCATGAAATTTCGAATTTTGCAAAAATAGCGATTTGAACGTCTTTCGGTTTCACAATGTTGAAAAAAAATTAATTTTAAGTTTACAGTTTTTGTTTTTTTTCAGTTTTTTTTTGGGTAAATTTTTTCGATTTTTCAAATTCGAGTTTTCAACATATGAAAAAATTCTCGAATTTTTGCATGAAAAGTCCGTTTTGAGTTTTTGGGTTTTCACAATTTTTAGAAAGTGGGAATTTGGAGTTTCAGTTTTTTATTTTTTTTCCCGTTTTTTTTTTTTTGGGGGGGGAGGGGGGGGGGGGGGGAAATTGCGTTTTTTTAAAATTTTTCAGTTTTCGAATCTGATGAAACTTCATTTTTTGCTTGAAATATCCTTTGAGCATCTTCGTTTTCCCAATGATCAAAATTAAAATTTTGGTTTTTTAAATTTTGTTTTTTCCATTTTTTTGGTAAAATTTTTACATTTTTAAAATTCAATTTTCGAAAATTTGATAAAATCTTGAATTTTTGTTTAAAATAGTCAAATTTTAACGTTTTTCGATTTTCCAATGTTGAAAATAATAATTTAGGAGTTTACGATTTTTGTTTTTTTCATTTTTTTTTGGGGAAAATTTTCGTTTTTTTTAAAATTTCCCGGTTTTTCAACAGTATGAAAAACATGAATTTTTGCATGAAAGAGTCCGTTTTGAGCTCTTTCGATTTTCACAATGTTTAAAGTAAATTTTTGGGATTTCCGATTTTTTTTTTTTTTCCGTTTTTTTTTTTTGGGGGGGGGGGGGGGGGGGAATTTTACGATTTTTTAAAATTTTCCCCGTTTTTTCGAAAATCTGGGGAATCTTAAATTTTTTTTGTTGAAATGTTTTTTTAGCATCTTCAAGTTTTACAATAAAAAAAATTAAAAATTTTGGATTTTTGAAATTTTGTTTTTCCCAGTTTTTAGTAAATTTTAACGAATTTTTTAAATACCCAAATTTTCGAAAAATTTGATAATTTAAAAATTTTTGCATAAATAGTCTTTTTTAAACGTTTTTGATTTCCCAATGTTGAAAAAAAAAATTTGGGTGTTTACAGATTTTTGATTTTTTCACGTTTTTTTTGGGTTTTAAATTTCATTTTTAAAAAATTTTCAGTTTTAACATATGACAAAATCATCAATTTTTCAGAAAGATCCTTTTGAGCATCTTTCGAGATTCACAATTTTTAAAAGTAAATTTTGAAGTTTCCGATTTTTTTTTTTTTCCCCGTTTTTTTTTTTGGGGGGGGGGGGGGGGGGAAATTGGTTTTTTAAAATTTTCCGGTTTTCGACAATTTAAAATCTTCAATTTTTTGTTTGAAATAGTCGCTTTGACATCTTCATTTTTACAAGATCAAAAATTAAAATTTTTGGATTTTTTAAAATTTTCAAATTTTTCACTTTTTATGGTAAAATTTTTTAACTTTTTTTTTAAATCCGAATTTTCGACAATCTGAGAAATCTTGTTTTTTTGCATAAAATGTCGTTTTGAACTTTTTCGAGTTTCACAATTTAAAAATAATAATTGGATTTACGATTTTTGATTTTTTCAATTTTTTTTTTCGGTAAATTTTCTTTTTAAAATTTTTTCCAGTTTTAAAACATTAGAAAAAATATCAAATTTTTCATGAAAACCTTTTAACTTTCGAATTCACTTTTTTAGAAGTAGAATTTTTTTTTCCCAGATTTTTATTTTTTTCCGTTTTTTTTTTTTTGGGGGGGGGGGGGGGGGGGGAAATTGCATTTTTTAAAATTTTTCCGATTTTCCAATCTGAGAATCTTCAATTTTTCTTGAAATATCCCGTTTTTGGCACTCAATTTTTACAATGACAAAATTTAAAATTTTTTGGTTTTTAAAATTTTTGTTTTTTCCCCTTTTTTTAGGGTAAAATTTTTGACGATTTTTTATTTCCCGAATTTTCGAAAATTGATAAATCTTGAATTTTTGAATGAAAAGTGATTTTGAGTCTTTCGATTTTCACAATTTTGAAAAAAATTTTTGGGGATTTTTACAGATTTTTGATTTTTTTCAGTTTTTTGGGGAAATTTGCATTTTTAAAATTTCCAGTTTTAAACAGTTGAAAACCCCCCCCATCGATTTTTTGCTAAAAGAGCCTTTGAGCATTTTTCGAGTTTTACAATTTTTAGAAAGTAAATTTTGAGTTTCCGATTTTTCATTTTTTTCCTTTTTTTTTTTTTTTAAAGGGGGGGGGGGGGGGGGAATTTGAGATTTTTTCAAATTTCCATTTTTTTGCAATCTAAAAGAATTTTCCCCTTTTTTGCTGAAATAGTCGTTTTTGACATTTTCAAGTTTTTACAATGATCAAAATAAAATTTGGATTTTAATTTTTTCGATTTTCCATTTTTAGGGTGAATTATGACGTTTTTTTCAATTCCCCGAATTTTCGAAATCTATGAAATCTTAAAAATTTTTGAATGAAAAGTCTTTTTTAAAGTCTTTTCGAGTTTCAAAATGTTGAAAAAAAAATTTTGGATTTTACAGATTTTTGATTTTTTACTTTTTTTTTTCGTAAATTTTGACGATTTTTTAAATTTCCAGTTTAAACAGTTAAAAAAACATCGTTTTTTTGCATAAAAAAAGGCTTTTTTGAGCATTTTTCGAGTTTCACAATTTTAGAAAGTAAAATTTTGGATTTCCAGTTTTTTCTTTTTTTTTCACGTATTTTTTTTTTTTGGGGGGGGGGGGGGGGGAATTTGACGATTTTTAAAAATTTCCGAGTTTTCGACAATCTGATGGAATCTTCCAATTTTTGCTGAAATAGTCGACTTTGAGCATCTTCAGAGTTTTACAATGATCAAAAATTAAAATTTTGGATTTTTGAATTTTTGGATTTTTCCACGTTTTATGGTGAAATTATGACGATTTTTCAAATTCCGAATTTCGAAAATCTGATGAAATCTTAAAAATTTTTGAATGAAAAGTCGATTTGAACGTCTTTCGAGTTCACAATGTTGAAAAATAATAATTTAGGGTTTACAGATTGTTGATTTTTTTCGAGTTTTTTTTCGGTGAAATTTGTCTATTTTTTCAAATTTCCGAGTTTTCAACAGTATGAAAAACCATCGAATTTTTGCATGAAAGAGTCCGTTTTGAGCATCTTTCGAGATTCACAATGTTTAGAAAGTAGAATTTTGGAGTTTCCAGATTTTTCATTTTTTTCCGGGTTTTTTTTTTTTTGAAGGGGGGGGGGGGGGGGGATTTGGAGATTTTTTCAAATTTCCGAGTTTTGCCAATCTGATGAAATCTTCCAATTTTTGCTGAAATAGTCGCTTTGAGCATCTTCAGAGTTTTAAAATGATAAAATAAAATTTTGGATTTTTAATTTTTGATTTTCCACGTTTTATGGTGAAATTATGACGATTTTTCAAATTTCCCGAATTTCGACAATCTGATTGAAATCTTAAAATTTTTTGAATGAAAGAGTCGATTTTGAAAGTTTTTCGAGTTTCACAATGTTGAAAAAAA
Source organism: Berghia stephanieae (assembly GCF_034508935.2). Taxonomy (NCBI): domain Eukaryota; kingdom Metazoa; phylum Mollusca; class Gastropoda; order Nudibranchia; family Aeolidiidae; genus Berghia; species Berghia stephanieae. Next base: position 494 of record NW_027628416.1, on the reverse strand, counting down.
TAATTTAGGATTTTACAGTTTTGATTTTTTCAGTTTTTTTTCGGTGAAATTTGCATTTTTCAAATTTCCTAGTTTTCAACATATGAAAAACATCGAATTTTTGGGCTTGAAAGAGTCCGTTTTTGAGCATCTTTCGAGATTCACAATGTTTAGAAAGTAGAATTTTGGATTTTCCAGTTTTTCATTTTTTTCCGTTTTTTTTTTTAAAGGGGGGGGGGGGGGGGGAATTTGAGTTTTTTTCAAATTCCGAGTTTTGCAATCTGATGAATCTTCCAATTTTTGTTTGAATAGTCGCTTTGAGCATTTTTCAGAGTTTTACAATGATCAAAAATTAAAAATTTTGGATTTTTAATTTTCGTTTTTTCCACGTTTTATGGTGAAATTATGACGATTTTTTCAAATTTCCGAGTTTTCAACAATCGATGAAATCTTGAATTTTGAATGAAAGCGTTTTTTGAACTTTTTCGATTTCAAAATGTTAAAAAAATAATTTA
>NW_027628415.1:0-4144 GCF_034508935.2 Berghia stephanieae | reverse complement strand
TGATGATGATGATGATGATAGATAGATAGATAGATAGTAGATTGATTAGATAGATAGATAGATAGATAGATAGATATGATGGTACGTGATTGGAGGATAAGTCTTGATAAGTCTTTGTCCAGTTTTCCGATTTTATGTTGTATTGGATCAATGGATTTCACGCATTCAAGCTTTTTTTCGACACAGTGTCCATTGTAGTAAAAGGATTGGTCGCCATTTTGAAGAAATTCTATGCTTCAAATTCAAGGGACTAAACCGTGTAAAATGTCACAAAATTAACCCCCTTTTGTCTAACCCCATACTCTCAATAGGCAAATTCTTTTCATGAGAATATATTTCAGTCGTTTTGTAAACCCATGTTATTGTTAAGAAATATCCTAATTTCTTTTTTTTCCACGCACAAATCCACACAAAATGTAATATAACATGTCACAGCTTCAGTCCATTCACCAATACTGTCTCTTTCTGCCATAAATGTCTCCCACTGAGTACAGTATTAAAAAACAGCCGTTTCAGTCACTGGATTGCCTCTGGAGTCCAGTTGGTTTCTCACTTTTTGATTTAGAGGTCCTAAAAGAATTGTGTTATGATCAGACGTGGCTATTGGTTGTTTTCGTAGCGCTTTGTAGGCGTTTTTTTATTGCAATAGCACAGGTCAAGTGTGTTATTTCCTCGTGTTTTGCAGGTGACTAACTGTTCAAGTTCAGCTATGGGCAGCTGACGTGATTATAATATCTTTATTGTCCATAATATGGCAATTTGTCATTTAGTTACACTTGTTATAACGTTAAACGATAACTGTAACATTGAACAGATATTTCACTCCTACTTATTTTTTTCTCTCTCTCTCTCTCTCTCTCTCTCTCTCTCTCTCTCTCTCTTCTATCTCTCTCTCTCTCTCTCTCTCTCTCTCTCTCTCTCTCCTCTCCTCTCCCCTCTCCTCTTCTCCCCTCTCTCTCTCTTTCTCTCACACGTGCGATATACACAACATAAACATATTCATTTCGTTTTCAATTTGATCGATAGTGGCAATTCGACACCAAAAATATCATCATTATCAATTGGTCAGTTAATCTTACATTAAATAAATTAATCAGTTAATCAGTCAACGAATCAATCCTTGGTTTTTCTGTTCCATATGAAATATTCAAAATTTTTATTGCTGATGGAACGAACGTTGATTTATACTTGTTAGTTCTACATTTAATCTGACAAACCTTCTCCCAGATGGTAAAAGATTAAATACATGGTATAAAATATGTTTTTTATTGTTGGTAATTGAGAATGCTTTCCTTTCTATTGCTTTTCCATGAATTCTTTCTACTCCATCAAGAGGATGGTTTATTATTTTTGATGCCTCTTTGATAGATTTTGAAATTTTTTATTTTCTGCATCCTCCAAACCATATGGTGCAGCCAAACGCAGTTATCGGTGTCCATAGACGAATACCATGTTTCGTAAGACAAATAATACATGCATTTTTATATATCATAATCAATCTTGGAGAGAGCAGTCTTTGCTCTGGGTTCCCTTTTTAAAATTATTTACTCAATTTATATATGTACAAAATATACAAGCATTGTGGTGCCTTTAACAAATCAATAATTTAATAATTTTAATCCATTGTCATGGCTTTGTGTGGGGGTCTTTGTTTAAATAGGCTAATTTAAAGAAGACAGTGGAAGCTTGCTAAACTGACACCCCTCCCAACCCAGCTTGTGAAATAAATAGATTATTATCCTGTAAAAACACAACTAAAAATCAATACATTGCCACCATAAAAACTTATGGCAAGAACTTTGTGTAAAAAAAATAAAAATATGCCAAATTCAGAGACCTCTCTTCAAATGTTCAAAAGAGTTGGCAGGAATGTCTTATAGCTACCTGGACGTGGTCATTGTGACAGTTGCCAGCCTGCAGATCAAAACGGAGGATTGAACTGGGTTGACCACATTATCCCGATGGAAACATTTATATCCCAGCGACATTCCACATTTTTGAGGGTAGCTGGTGGGTAGTTTGGGGATGCTATGTTTCAGCCCATGCTGTGGTATAGCCCACCACACCCTGTGAAGACAGACCTTAAACCAAGGCAAATTTGAACAGTCAATAGTAACAAAATATTTGACATGTCCTAAAAATACTTTAAAGTTTTGTCGCATTGATTTGTTTCCTTTTTTCTTTAGCCTATCTTCATTTCGTTTTTATATTTTGTTTGATGATGGTTTATTCAATGTGGAGTTCTTCAAAATGCTAATGGCCTCCTGGTTTTCCCAAACATTAACAACATTGCAAAATTTCTGTCCACAGGCAATAGAAAAAGTGATATATGATACATACATGATGTCAGCCCTGGCTATTGATATGGTTTATCACAATAATCTTATTGATTACAAGTATGATTTCACTTTTTTTATAAATACAGTTATTTTTTAAATGTAGGGATCGTAAACAGATCATATGGTCAAGTTGCCCAAACAGCTTAAAGTCTTGCGTTTATAGATACTAATAACAAAGTCGAAACCGTAACTTTCAATTTTTATTCCAATTGTTGATAGGAACTAATATTTATTAAAATTGCTGGGATAAAGGACTTTTGGCTCATAAATATAGAATATGTTAAATTTTACCCCATGCAGCGTTGTGAAAAAGCAATGACAAAGTAATGTTGCCAATACCGTGATCATGTGTATTTGATAACATGATAGTCATCAGTTGGTGTTTGGCAACATAGCTTTATTTTTCCATCTCATCTAAATTCTCTCTCCACCCCAAATTGGTCTTATCCTACTCCAGATTGTACAATAGAATCCAAGGCCGGACTTTTAAAAAATCATGGATTGAACAACAGGCTCATGGTAACACTAATTTTGTCAACTTTGGTACCCCTACTGGTAAATGATGACAGCCTGAATACCCAATTTTAATCGTTCTTTAAACATAAGAAATTCTCCATCCATCGTCTGATGTAGGATATGATCCTGAGCCTAATTTAACTTAAACCAAGCCTAAAAGATCAAATATTTTTCACAACTTTTCATCTTTCCATTGAAGATGGATGTTAAAATTTTGTAGAGCAGCGTGTTTTGTTCAGAAACACTTAAAGACTGCAAGCCTCGCCACTATGTGTTTAATGTACATTATTTGGCCAAATGTGTAGAGTATGATGTTTACCACAGATAAGGGCCATATAAATGCAATCTATTATTTTTTATAAGGAGCTAACTTTTAAAGACTGGGTTGAATGCATTGCTTGTCATGGCTGGCCCCATGAGGCCCCGGTAGTCTTGGAATTTGGACAGGTACATTAACGTTAAACCTGGTTTTTTTTTTTTTTGTGTATTAAAATCCAAGTTATGATATTAAAAAAAAAAACAAAAAAAAAACAAAAACCAAAAAAAAACAACCCGCCTTTTATTTAGGGGCAATATCCATAAACGGTTCAAGCGCTTTTAAAAAGGGTCCATGACCAAACAGCAAATGTAATATGTAGAACCCGGAAATGAAGCCTGTCAGGCAAAAATTCAATTATTTTTTTTGACAGAGACAATGCTGTTAAAGGCCAGGTATTTATTTTAAACCCGAGTATGGGGAGAAAATGTGTGTAAAGAGTAATTTCCAAGAAAATAAAAACTGCACCAAAGGAAAACACGAACCCAGGACTTTTGTCCGAAAGAAATGTCATACCACAAGACAATAGCCACAGTTTAATGAAAATATATACTGTTAAAAAAAGTTCAAATTAACAGCATGCATCCGTTTACCGGCTGTAAATTTTATAGAAAAAAAAATTTTCACAGAGAAAATTTTTCCATAAGGGGTGTTCAATAACTGCTGTGATTGTATTATGTGAAATCGTAACAACACAAATTTCCTCCTGTGTAAAAGAGTATTCTAAATGAATCTCTTGAGGATTCGAATAACGTTTCCATGACCCTGACTTGTTGCTCTGTGAGACAAATATTTTGGGAAAATCCAAACCCTTTTTTTCTTTGGGGCATTGGGGAGCTAGGCAACCACCCTTTTTAGTCAAATGTAAATCACACGGTTTTTTGTTCTCAAAGGGGGAAATCGGAAGTGAACCCGTTTTGTAAATCATAAGATTTTAATGAATATTTTTTTTTCTTGTTGAAAAACAAATTTC
>NW_027628414.1:0-4147 GCF_034508935.2 Berghia stephanieae | reverse complement strand
ATTAAAGGGAAACATATATAATATATAAAGGAAATGGGGTTTCCACAAAAAAAAAATCTATATGTATATGACGGAACTGGGGGTTAAAAAAAGGGGCAAAGAGTAAAGAAATGAAGGTCTTAGGGGTTTTAAAAAAAAATGGCAAAGAAAATAAAAAAAAAATAAAGGAACTGAGGTTTAAAAAAAATTGCACATAAAAAATATAGGAAGGAACTTAAGGGTTTTTAAAAAAAAAAAGATTACTAATTATATATGACGGAATGAGGGTTAAAAAATTAAAAGGAATGAATAAAAAGGGACTAAGAGGTTCAAAAAAGGGAAAGAGATAAATAAAAAGGAAACCCGATGGTTAAAAAAAATGTACATAAATAATTTTAAAAGGAACTTAAGGTTCCAAAAAAAATCTTTTTAATATATGAGGGAACTGGGGGGTTTCCAAAAAAATGGCAAAGAGATGAATCTGAGGGTTCAAAGAGGTTCAAAAGGGGCGGATAAAATATAAGGGAAACCCCGATGGGTTCCAAACAATGGCACATACAAAGATTACAAGGAACTTAAAGGTTTTCAAAAAAAAAATAACACATATATTATATATGACGGAACTGAGGGGTTCCAAAAAATGGCAAAGAGATGAATATTGAGGGAGCCGATGGGTTCCAAAAAAATGGAAACATTAAAATATATGAAGGAACTTAAGATTCAAAAAAAAATATATTAATATTGACGGAACTGAGGGGGTTCCAAAAATGGCAAAGAGATGAATATGAAGGTACTATGAAGTTCAATTAATGGCAAAGAGATAAATATGAAGGAACCTGGGGGAGTTCCAAAAAAGGACCTATGTAATTTTATGAAGGAACTTGAGGTTCTAAAAAAAATAACCATATATTATATATGACGGAACTGAGGGGGTTCAAAAAATGAAAGAGATGAATAAGAAGGTACTAAGAGGTTCAAAAAATGGCAAAGAGATAAATAGAAAGCAACCGATGGGTTCCAAAAATGGCACATATATAATATATGAAGGAACTTAAGTTTCCAAAAAAAAATAACCATATATTAATATGACGGAACTGAGGGTTCCAAAAAATGGAAAAAGATGAATAGAAGGTACAAGAGGTTCAAAAAAATGTCAAAGAGATAAATAGAAAGCAACGATGGGTTCCAAAAAATGGCACATATATAATATATGAAGGAACTTAAGCTTCCAAAAAAATAACAATTATAATATGACGGAACTGAGGGGTTCCAAAAAATGGCAAAGAGATGAATATGAAGGTACATTGAGGTTCAGAAAAGGAAAAAGAGTTTAAATATAAAGGAACTGAGGGGTTCCAAAAAAGGGCACATAATATAATATATGAAGGAACTTAGGTTCCAAAAAAAAAAAAATATATTTATATGAGGAACTGGGGGGTTCCAAAAAATGGGCAAAGAGATGGAATAGAAGTACTATGAGGTTCCCAAGAAAAATGGCAAAGAGATAAATATAAAGGAACTGAGGGGTTCCAAAAAATGGCACATATATAATATATGAAGGAATTTAAAGGGTTTCCCAAAAAAAAGTTTAACATATATTATATAGACGGAACTGAGGGGTTCAAAAAATGGCCAAAGAGATGAATATAGAAGGTACAAATGAGGTTCCCAAAAATGGCAAAGAAAATAAATAAAAGGAACGAGGGGTTCCAAAAAATGGAACATATATAATATATGAAGGAACTTAAGGTTCCAAAAAAAAACAATATATTATATAGAGGGAACTGAGGGGTTCCAAAAATGGCAAAGAGATGAATAGAGTACTAAGAGTTCAAAAATGGCAGAAAATAAATATAAAGGGAAACCGAGGGGGTTCCAAACAATGGCACATAAATAATAATAACAAGGAACTTAAGGTTTCAAAAAAAAAAACAATAATTATATTTTGACGGAACTGGGGGGGTTCCAAAAATGGCAAAGAGATATGATATAAAGGAACCGATTGGGTTTCCAAAAATGGCACATATATAATATATGAAGGAATTTAAGTTCCAAAAAAAACATATATTTATATATGACGGAACTGAGGGTTCCCAAAAAATGGCAAAGAGATAATATGAAGGTTAATATGAGGTTCAAATAATGGCAAAGAGATAAAAAAATAAGGAACTGGGGGTTCCAAAAATGGCACATATATAATATAAAAGGAACTTAAGGTTAAAAAAAAAAAATAAACATATATTATATATGACGGAACTGAGGGGTTCCAAAAAATGGCAAAAGATGAATAAGAAGGTACAAAGGTTCAAAAAAAGGGCAAAGAGATAAATAAAGGAACCGATGGGTTCCAAAAATGGAAAACATATATAATAATGAAGGAACTTAAGCTTCCAAAAAAAAAAATTTTAAAATTAATTAGGGAACTGAGGGGGTTCCAAAAAAGGGCAAAAAGATGAATACGAAGGTACTAGAGGTTCAAAAAAATGGCAAAGAGATAATATAAGGAACTGAGGGTTCCAAAAATGGCACATATATAATATATGAAGGAACTTAAGCTTCCAAAAAAAAAACATATATTATATGACGGAACTGAGGGGTTCCAAAAAATGGCAAAGAGATGAATAGAGAATGTACTAAGAGGTTCAAAAAATGGCAAAGAGATAATATAAAGGAACCGATGGGTTCCAAAAATGGCACATATATAATATATGAAGGAACTTAGTTCAAAAAAAAACACATATATTAATATGACGGAACTGAGGGGTTCCAAAAATGGCCAAAGATGAATAAGAAGGTACTAAGAGGTCAAAAAATGGCAAGAGATAAATAAAGAACGATGGGTTCCAAAAATGGCACATATATAATATATGAAGGAACTTAAGGTTCAAAAAAATAACATATATTATATATGACGGAACTGAGGGGTTCCAAAAAAATGCAAAGAGATGAAATATGAAGGTACTATGAGGTTCAAAAATGGCAAAGAGATAAATATAAAGGAACTGAGGGGTTCCAAAAAATGGCACATATATAATATATGAAGGAACTTAGGGTTTCCAAAAAAAAACATATATCATATATGACGGAACTGAGGGGTTCCAAAAAATGGCACAGAGATGAATATGAAGGTACTAAGAGGTTCAAAAAATGGCAAAGAGATAAATAGAAAGGAACCGATGGGTTCTAAAAAATGGCACATATATAATATATGAAGGAACTTAGGGTTTCCAAAAAAAAACATATATAATATATGACGGAACTGAGGGGTTCCAAAAAGTGGCACAGAGATGAATATGAAGGTACTATGAGGTTCAAAAATGGCAAAGAGATAAATATAAAGGGAACTGAGGGTTCCAAAAAATGGCACATATATAATATATGAAGGAACTTAAGGTTCAAAAAAAATACATATGATTATATATGACGGAACTGAGGGGTTCCAAAAATGGCAAAGAGATGAATAATGAAGGTACTATGAGGTCAAAAATGGCAAAGAGATAAATATAAAGGAACTGAGGGTTCCAAAAAATGGCACATATATAATATAATGAAGGAACTTAAGGTTCAAAAAAAAACAACATATATTATATATGACGGAACTGAGGGTTCCAAAAATGGCAAAGAGATGTAATACAAGGTACTATGAGGTTCAAACAATGGCAAAGAGATAAATATAGGAACTGGGGTTTCCCAAAAAAAATGGCACATATATATATGAAGAAATTTAAGCTTCAAAAAAAAAAAACATAGATTATATATGACGGAACTGGGGTTCCAAAAAGGGGCAAGAGATAAATAGAATTTTACTATGGGGTTCAGAAAATGGAAAAAGAGTAAATTTTAAAGGAACGGGGGGTTTCCAAAAAAATGGACTTATAATTTTTATGAAGGAACTTAATTTTCCCAAAAAAAAAAAAATATTTAAATATGAGGAACGGGGAATCCAAAAAATGGGAAAGAGTGATAAAAAGGTATAGAGGTTCAAAAAATGGCAAAGAGTTTTAATATAAAGGAACCGAGGGTTCCAAAAAAATGGCACATTTAAAATATTGAAGGAACTTAAGCTTCAAAAAAAAAACATATATTATAATGACGGAATTTGGGGGGTTCCAAAAATTTGGCAAAGAGTGAAAAAGAAGGTACAAAGAGGTTCAAAAAAAGGAAAAAT
>NW_027628413.1:0-4149 GCF_034508935.2 Berghia stephanieae | reverse complement strand
GCATAATATAGTTATACAATGATGAAATGAAAAAAATTGGGGACTTTCGGAAATTGGGAAATTTTTAATTTGTTGGGTGAAATTTAATTTTTTAAGGGGGGGGGGGGGGGGGGGGGGGAAATTTGACGAAATTTTTTTCATTTCCAAATTTATGCATGAAATAGTCGATTTAGAGCATTTCTCCAGTTGTACAATGTAAAAAAGTAAAATGTTGAACTTCTTTTACGGTTTTTTTTTTGGTGAAATTTCCAGGATGTTTAAATGTTTTCTAGGTGAAATTTGACGATTTAAAAAATATTTGTCAATATTTTCTTGAAATTTTTGATTTTCAGCAATTTTCGAGTTTTTCAATGTTCAAAAAGTAAAAGGGGAATTTGGCGATTTTATTTATTTTCCCCAATTTTTGTGTTTTTCGAGTTTGTACAATAAAAAAAAAGTAAAATTTTGAAGTTTCAAAACTAGAATTTTTCACGTTTTTTTGTTGAAATTTCCACGATTTTTTATTTTTTTTGGATGAAATTTCACGATTACAGAACAAAATTCCGAATTCCGGTCGATCATGAGCATTTTTCGAGATGTTCAATGTTAAAACGCAACATTTGCGACTTTCGAAAATTTGGAATTTTGCACGGTTTTTGGGTGAAATTTCACGATTACAAAAAAAAAAAATTCCGAATTCCGGTCGATTATGAGCATTTTTCGAAATGTTCAATGTTAAAACGAAAAATATGCGACTTTCAAAAATTTGGAATTTTTCACTTATTTTGGGTGACATTTGACGGGTTTTTAAGATTTGAAAGGTTTTGGATGAAATAGTCGAGTATTTTTCGGGTTGTACAATGTTTAAAAAAAGGAAAATTTTGGACTTTCGAAAATTTCATGTTAATATATAAATTATATGAGTTGTCATCATTGCCTTTTTCACACTGGGTCAGGGTATAGGCCACAGACAAACAGTTTTCCATCCTTCTGAAGTCTGTCCTACTGTCTGGATGTGAAACTTCGTATGCATTACAGGGTACAGATTTTCTTAAACAGATGCATGCGTAAGTTAACCAGAATATGTTGATAAAAAAAAAAAATTAGGACTTTGGGAAATTGAGTTTTTGGTTTAAATTTGACGTTATTAAAACAATTCTAAGATGTTACATTTATTTGTCAATAATTAAAAAAGTAATTTGGAATTTTGAATGTGATAATTTTCAGTTATTTTGCGTGAAATATAACTTTCCTGGTTAAATTTGACAATTTCAAAATTTCATATGTTGGATGAATAGTCTTGGAGGTTTTTTGAGTTGAATATTAAAAGTAAATTTTGAACTTTTAATGTTTTTTTCAACCTTTTGATTAAATTTTCATGTTTTCAAAATGTCTTTTGGGCTAAAATTTTTGACGTTTTAATATAAAATTCCTTTTTTAAACGTTTTTTTGGGAAATGAAAATGTAACGTTTTTTGGGGTGCGACTTTTTTTATTTTCCAAAAATTTCAAAAAAATCAATTTTGACATAATAAAAGTTATGCAATCACAAATAAAAAAAAATTGGGGGATTTTCAAAAAATTTGGGAAAAAATTTGTACTTTTGGGGGTAAAATTTTAATTTTTTGGGGGGGGGGGGGGGGGGGGGTGAAATTTGACGAAATTTTTTTAATTTTCAAATTTTTGCAAAAAATATCATTTAGAGTTTTTTTCCCCATTGTATTTTTAAAAAATAATAAAATTTTGAATTTTAAAAAAATGAATTTTTTAAAAGGGGTTTTTTTTGGTGAAATTTTCCTCGTTTTTTAAAATTTTTTTTTTGGGTAAAATTTTTGACGATTTAAAAAAAAAAAAGGATATTTGCAGATATAGCCCTTTTAGCATTTTAAAAGTTTTTAACAATTTTAAAAAAAAGAGATATTTTGGACTTTCGATAATTTCGTATTTTTAAAATTTTTGTTTTTTTTTAAAGTAAAAATGTACCGTATATTTGACGAAATTTTTTTTCTTTTCCCAAATTTTTTTTCTTTAAATTCTCGTTTTTTTGGACTTTATAGAATTGTCCAATATTAAAAAAAAATTTAAAAAAAATTCCCCCCTTAAAATTCCCCCGAAATTTCCCCAATTTTTATTTTGTCATAAATTCCCTTTTTCACCCTTGGGTCGGGGGTATAACCACAGCCCAAATATTTTCCATCCTTCGAAGTCTGTCCTACTTTTTGGGTTTGAAATTTGGAACGAAAAAAAAGGGCATTATAAGGCGGGTACGATTTTTTTAAAACAGCTCCTTTGCGTAAGTTACCCCAGAATATGAGTTTACAATGATCAAATGAAAAATTTTTTGGGGATTCTGGGTTTTTTTTTTTTGAAGTTTTTTTTGGGTTGAAATATACTTTTTTTAAAAAAAAAAATTCCCTAATGTTTTTGAGCGTTTTTCTAGTTGTTCAAATTTAAAAAATTTTTAAATCGGGGTTTTCCCAAAAATTTTTGGAAATTTTTCACGTTTTTTGCTTGACAAAATAAGGGTTTCCCCCCCGGTCAAATACCCAATTTTTTTTTAATTTTTCCAAATTTTTGCATGAAAATGGTTTTAAGCTTTTTTCGATTGTACAAAAAAAAAAAGAAAAATTTTAAATTTAAAAACTAAAATTTTTTCACTTTTTTTTTGGTTAAAATTTTTCCACGATTTTTTTTTTTTTTACGGGGTAAAATTTTTAACTTTTAAAAAAAAAGTTCCAAATTTTTTTATTCAGTTTGTCGCTTATGAGCAATTTTGGGTTTTCAATTTTTTAAAAAAGAAAAATCTGGACTTTCAAAAATTTGGGAAATTTTTCACTTTTTTGCTTGCTATAACTTTTCCTGGGTAAAATACGACTTTTTTTTAAAAATTTAAAAATTTTTTCATGAAATACTACCGGTTTTGATCAAAAAATGATTGTGAAATTGAAAAAAAAAATTTTGGGGGACTTTGGGGTTTTCCCCGGAATTTCTTATTTTCTTTGGGAAGGGTTTAATTTAAAGGGTTTTAAAAATTTTCATTCTTAAAATTGACCGGGGACATTTCAAATTTTCCCCAAATTCAAAAACTTTACTTGGGATTTTTAAAATTTTTTGAATATTTCAGTTTTTTTGGCAAAATTTTTAATTTTTTTCAATTTTTGCATGAAATTGCGAATTTGAGCATATTCGGGTGGGAAAATGTAAAAAAAAAAAAAAAAAAGTTTTTGACTTGTACAATAATAAAAAAAAAAAAAAATTTGGGACTTTCGAAAATTTTGGGAATTATTTCACGTTTTTTTGGGGGGAAATTTCCATTACAAAACAAAATTCCGAATTTCCGGCGATCAGAGCATTTTTCGAGATTTTTTAAGGTTTAAAATTTCATCATTTGCGAAATTTCGAAAATTTGAAATTTTCACTTTTTTGGGTGAAATTTTCCCCAATTAAAAAAAAAAAAATTCCCAATTCCGGGCGTTATGACATTTTTCGGATGTTCAATGTTAAAACGAAAAAAAGTTTCTTTCAAAAATTTCACTTATTTTGGGGGACATTTTAAAGGGGTTTTTAAAATTTCCAAGGTTTTGGATGAAATTGTCGAGTAGTTTTTCGGGTTTTTACAATGTTTAAAAAAAAGGGAAAAATTTTTGGGCTTTTTGAAAATTTCATATTAAAATATAAATTAATTTTTCATCATTTCCTTTTTCCCACGGGGCAGGGGATGGGGCCCCAGAAAAACATTTTCCATCCTTCTGAGTCTGTCCTACTTCTGGAGTGAAACTTTAACGCTTTTCAAGGGAAAATTTTCCTTTAAAAAATGCATCGTAAGGGTTTCTCAAATATGTTTAACAATGATAAAAAAAAAAAAAAAATTAGGGACTTTGGGAAATTTTGAAGTTTTTTTGGGGTTAAAATTTTAAAATTTTTTTAAAAAAAAATTCCTAATGATTGTGACACTTTTTCAAGGGTTTAATAATTAAAAAAGTTAAAAATTTTGGGGAATTTTTGAAAATGTGAAAGATTTTTATTTTTTTGCGTGAAAAAATAACTTTTTTTGGTTTAAAATTTTAAAAAATTTTTAAAATATCAATATTATGGATGAAATAGTCGTTGAGAGCGTTTTTTTATTTTTTACAATATTTAAAAAATAAAATTTTGGGGAATTTTTTTAAAA
>NW_027628412.1:0-4153 GCF_034508935.2 Berghia stephanieae | reverse complement strand
TACACCAACGACTAAAAGACCATCCTTTGAAATTTTTTTTATAGTGAAATATGCAGATGTATGCTTTTTCTTGGCTTTTTAAAAGTTTAAAATTCCGAAAAAAATTTTTTAAAACAAATAAATTTTTTTCACCGTTTGGGTTGAAAAAACAAAATCATTTTAAATTTTAAATTTTTGAAAAAACGAAAGAACAGGTGTTTGGTGTAAAAAAAAAAAAGGGACTTAAATTTTGTGGCGATCGGAAAAAATGATGTTGAGATAGTTGACTATTTTAAATTTTGGAAAAACCCTTTGAAGTTCCCTAATTTTTCTCTCAACATATTAATAAAATATCTAAGAAAGTTCCCCAAAGATTTTTCCCACCCAAGGGAAAGGGAAACTTTTCCCAAGTAAGGAAAAACAATATTTTATACCATGAATTTAGTCTTTTACATCTGGAGAAGGTTTTATCAGATTAAATGTAGAAACTAACAAGTATAAATCAACGTTTCGTTCCATCAGCAATAAAAATTTTAAATATTTCCCTTATGGGCAGGAAAAACCAAGGATTGATTCGTTGACTGATAAACTGATAATTTATTTAATAAAGATTAACTGACCAATTGATAATGATGCTAATTTTTGGTGTCGAATTGCCACAATCGTAACAAATTGAAACGAAATGAATATGTTTATGTTGCGTATATCGCAGTTTTGAAAGAAAGAGAGGAAGAGAGAGAGAGAGAGAGAAAAGGGGAGAAGAGAGAGAGAGGGGAGGGGAATGAGAGGGGGGGAAAAATAATTTGGAGTAAATATCTTGTTCAATTTTTATGTTATCGTTAACGTTATAACAAGTGAACAAAAGGGACAAATTGCATATTTATGGACAAATAAAGATTCTTATTATAATTATTATTTTATTAATTTTTATATTAATTATTATTTTATTATTAAAAAATATTTTTAAATTTTAAATATTTTATATAACAATTATTAATATATTCAATTTTAACAAAAATGGGAGACACCAATGTTTTACATGTTCCAATTGTATATATGACGGATCGAACTGATTATCTTCAATTGAAATTATAAGATTTACAGAGAGCAGAAATGTGAGCTGACATTCTCATTTCTGAATCAAAATAGACACCCACATTTTTCACAGTCTTTGAAACTTTTATCTTTTCCCCCCTATCAACACGTTGGGACCATCATTCACCTTCAACTGCCCTCTTTCCCACAATCATCACTTTTTGCTTTTGGACTCATTCATTTTCAATTTTTTTTGCATCCATCCACTTTTTTACATCCGTCACACTACTTCCACACTTTCACAACATTTTCGAGATTTTTTCGAGAAGTATACAAAACGAAAAGATTGGACCCAAAACAGAGCCTTGGGGAACACCAAAAGAAATTTTTTGTTGATAAAAAGTTTATCTGAAATCATAACCTTTCCCTCTCTGCCTTTTTAAATAAGATTCAAAACCACTACAAGACAGTCCCAGACAACCCAAAAATGTATATTAAGTCGTTTATTGAAAATGCCATGATCAATAGTATCAAAAGCCCCCGGGAAAGGTCTAACAATGTCAACAGAGAAACAGAACCTTTATCTAAAACATCAAGCAAATCACTCGCAACACGAACAGAGCAGTTTCTGTGCTGTGGTAGAACGATAAAACTGACTGAAATGTTTCCCATAGATTGTGAAAGGCGTCTGAGTACAACTTTTTAAAGGATTTTAGACAGAAATGGCATATTTTGATTTCAACATCGAGGTTTTGCTTTTTTATGAGAGGCTTCACAATTACATGTTTATAGTTATCTGGGACTTGCCTGAGATAAGTGACTGATTTTTTAATATGAGTTATGCAGGAAGACATAATTTCAAAATATTAGTTGGTAAAGGATCTAAATCACATGACTTCGAGGGAGATGAACAAATTATTTTAGAAATCTCTTCTTCAGTTGTTTCTTTAAAACAGGGGGAGTCCCGTGAACCCGAAAAAGGTTGGAAATTTACATCTTCATTTTGCAAGAGGTCCAAATTGTTCTGAATTTTTTTTTTTTTCCCGAAAAGAAATTTTTCAAATGCATCCGGCCCGTTTTTCTAAACCCGGGAAAATTAGTGGGGACACACGTGGCCCTTTTCTTCCCTAAAAGTTCCTTTGAAACAGGGGAAAAAATTCATTAGTGTCCCTCACTGTGATAATTTTTGTGTTATAGTAGTTTCTTTTTGGCTATTTGCAGGTCCTTTTATATTTATTCTTTTTTGCTATATATATCAGTCGATCAATCTCAAGGCCCGATTTTTTCCACGATGCCTCCCCGCATGCCCTTTTTCCCTGTTGGTATTTTTGCACTCTTTGGGTTTAAACCACGGGGACGGTTTTTCCCGGAATTGATTACTCTCTTTGTCTTTGGAGCATGCCTGTCGATGACATTGCGCAGTACGTCGTCCGTTTTCTGTGCTGTCGGTATATCCAATCTTCCTAGTTCCTCTGACAGTTATTTTTTTAAGGAACGAATGTCTATTCTTTTAGTATTCCTTGACAGTATCTTGACTTTCTTTGCTTTTTTCTTTGATGCATTGGAGAATCAAATAACGGGATTAGGACACCCCCGCACGCTCGACGGACAACAATAGCTAATTGTTTACCTCAAAAAGATAAGAAAATAAATAAAGTGGATGCTACACTGCTTGTTATTTTTAGACCGTTAGGTGTGTGTTTACGGATTTAATCTTATGGCACTGGGCTTGTAAATTGTAAGTCGAAGGTTCATATTTAGCTGTGGCCGTCCCAAATTTATGTTCATGGAGGTTTGGTTCTTTACTCACATCCTCTCATCATGTGTAAATGAAATATCAGAGTTAGACCCCAATATTGTCTCTGACGACAAGCTATTTAGCAAACAGCCCTCAATAATTGGGTTTAATCAATGGACACTGTTGTTGGCTTGAGATCTCACGTAAAGCGCTTTTGGCTCATAAAAATGGATATTGCTTTTCTTTATACGTCTCACCGAAGGGAAAATTTAATAAAACAATTGTTCCTTATCATATTCGTCATAAAAGGGAAAATGTTCTCACCTTTCATCGGTGCAAAGATTTAACTCCGGCAATGAAAAAATACAACTGGTGTATGCCGTGATAAAAATAAGATATTTAATATATGAATAACATGGCCAAAGCGTTACATAATTTACATTATCTATGAAATAGATACAACGGTTTGCTTACACAGACATTGTTTAAGTGGAATCCAATCCATATAAGCCATCCACCCAACCGGGCATTACTAATAACATATTAGATGATTGTTTTTGCCGCAATTTCGCTGACAAAGGGGTCATCTTAAAAATTTGGAGGTGCAACTTTTTTTAAAATGTACGTTGACTAACCCGGACCCCATTCTTGCTGAAATCTCTCATAGTTGAGATTTCATTGAAGAAACATGTCCGGCTACAATAGTAGTATAGTGATGTTGAGGATAAATGGAGAAAAAGGGAATCTCGAGCGGAATAATGGAATAAGGATGAGAAAGAGCAAATAATAAGAATTTGAAACGCTTTAATTAGCGTGAAATTAAATCTGTTGCTAGAGATTGAATACTCATAGTTAGTTTAAAAGGTTTTATGTATAGAGATAATAAATTTAGGGTTCGAATCCTATAGACCACTGGAATAGTTTGTTAAAGGCTGCTGGGTTTTAGTTAAAACAATAGGTTGTATTGTATCCATTGATAGATAACATTAATGGATGGAAATAGTTTATATTTTGATTGAACGGTGATAGCGATAGCGTCTTGGGGTTGTTCAAATCCTAAAAATCTTCGTTTTAAAAAAAAAGTATCGTGAAATGGTCTCCGATTCTATCACACATTGAGGTGTTCTCGAGTCTGGCTCGATGTTGAAAACCTCGTAATAGGCTCTTTACTCACATTCTCCTAATGTGTTCAGGATAAAACGAGTGCCTGGTCTTTGACAGCGTTGGAAAACATTGTAATAAACGCCTAAAAGGCGTCATGTCTCGTTCTATTTGTTTCGAGTTGTTGTTTGTCAGCGATCTTTTTAAAGCGCGTTGAAACCCCTTTAATGGATATTACGCTAAAAAATGTTCATTTAAAATAGCGTGGTCCAATTATGCGACCGTTAAAGATAATTTAAA
>NW_027628411.1:7500-17905 GCF_034508935.2 Berghia stephanieae | reverse complement strand
AAGGGAATGCTTTTTATCTTGAAATTGTTGATCTGCCCAACCATTCAAAATTTCCATTGACAATGAAAGGAGTGCTGTATTGCATA
Organism: Berghia stephanieae; assembly: GCF_034508935.2. Classification (NCBI taxonomy): domain Eukaryota; kingdom Metazoa; phylum Mollusca; class Gastropoda; order Nudibranchia; family Aeolidiidae; genus Berghia; species Berghia stephanieae. The sequence continues at coordinate 17,819 of NW_027628411.1, read as the reverse complement.
TATATATCTAGATGCGACAGCAGATCTTTCAGACGTTCTTGTATCATACAAACAAAGAAACACAACAGCCACTAACGTGTCTAATTTTTGATGTTGAATATAGCCAACATGTTCAGTAAATTGATAGGCACTATCTGAATGCATCTACTTTGTGGATTAAAAAGATAGGCACAATATGAATGAACCTAAACTCGGGGAATAGAATGTTAGACACTATCTGATAGGAGTATCTTGAATTGAATCAAATTGAGCTTTTATATAGCGCAATATCCACTAAATGTGCTCAAAGCGCTTTACAAGGATTCCTAGCCAACAGCAACACTTAACATGTAGAACGAGACATTACGCCTGTTAGGCGATATTGCAATTTTTTTCGGACAGCGACAACGCTGTTAACGGCCAGGTACTCATTTTACACCCGAGCAAGGTGAGAGAATGTGATTAAAGAGTCTTTTCCAAGGACTCAACTATGCGCCGAGCGAAGCTCGAACCCAGATCGAAAGCGAGTGCCATACCACAGACCACATAGCCGCGCTTTTATTTTCTTATTTAAAGATACTTGTACATTTTGCCGCGCACTTTGGCTTTGTTTAAATATAATTTGTATTTTGTTCAATCCTCAGACAATAGCTCAAGCTGTAAAGAGTGTGGCAATCGAGAGGAAGATGGCGAGATTGAATATTCCATCCCAGCCAAGGTTTCAGATTATCCTTCCTCATCACATCAGAGGGTTTGGCCAGCTCCAGAAAACGCCAACTTGCCACACGGAACATGCTCATCAACTACGTGTCGAACTCAGCAAACATCAGTTGGTTTGTTAACAAGTAATATTGGTATTGCTTACCTCTATAGATAGAATGCGCTTGGCCAAGGAGTTCACAACATTGCCATCCGGAAGTATAACGGACCAACACACAAACTCTGTGTAACCATGAACTTTTATAGTCTGGTTAATACAGTTTAGTGAGAACAACTCACAAACGCGGATGGCAAAAACAATAACAAAGGCCCGAGTGACGTCATCTGCATACTATCTATAGAAGTTACAAGCTATTAGAATATCAGAAATGTGTCACTGCTGTGTGCCATATAATCAAATCTTTCAGTGTGTCAAAATTTAGCACTGACAAACTATCTCTCATTGTTGAGCTAAATAAAATAATTTGTTCGACTTAAAAAATGATTTCATAGCATATTATAATTGTAAGGTGATGCGGATGTTATTTTTCCAGTATTGCTTTTGCTTATCTATCGTTTTACACACAAAACCTTTTCCTCGTTGAATAATTTCATTTCGTTGGTTATCCTCAGTTGATGCTATGCGTTTAGGTAAAATACTCACAACATCGGCTAGCTGGATATAATGTACCAACACATTAAACCATGTGTTACCTTTAACGTTTATAGCCTGATATAATTTAATAACAAAGAGCTGAGTGACGTCAATTTCGTTCCATATATAGGTAAGTTTTCCACAATCACAGATTTTGCATAAATTCATCTTTTATATAGTTGGTATTGAAATGTTTACATGTTCAAATCTTCATTAATAATGATTACTATAATGCAACAAAAGTTATCTTTGCTGTTCATTCCCCTGTTACATATTATTAACCCCTAATATCATTCATCAAATTAGATATTGATGGCAATCTCTTTAAAAATTTAGAAATTGTAAGAAAATTACTCATTTGAATAAACAATTTTTGAACTACCATAGTGTTTGTTTGTTTATTTATTATAAAGTTTAAAACGTCATTGCGATTGTTTTAAGTCTATAAGAGTAGTCATTCAGAGCCATGAAGCCCATGGAGCTGGAGTTTATTCCCGTGTCTATAGCGTGTAACGGACAATAGCAATTGTTTTGCTATCCTTTTGATAGGACGCTAGTCTTTCGCAATGCACTTTCCGCTAGGTCTAAGAGACCCAACTACCCATTCACTGCTGGGTAGACATGGCGTTGGGGGGGGGGGGGGGGGGGGGGGGTTCAGAATAAATCTCGACTGCACCAGGGATCGATCTTGGTCTCTTTGCGTGTGAAGCGAGTACTCTACCAACTGAGCTATGGGACCCCCTTAAGTCTATAAGAAAGGTAATAAAATTCACAAGACATACCAATGTCATAGAAATGAGTTTTTACCGTTGACTGAAGCAAGAGTAGGTAATGGGGCATAATCAACGTGTCGTATATATATGTCTAATAATTACATTTTATTATGGGTCCATTGTTGTACTTTCTCAAACCAAAACAAAAGGCTGCCCATTACAACAATGCTATCGTATTCTGAAAAATAAAACCCAACACATATAAAGAATTTTGAGCAGGAAAACTCGTTCTTCAAACATCGATCGATTGAAATGACTACTCATCTTGTCAAAAATTCTCAAACCTGGGACTTCAAGAGTTCAAAAACAGTATTATGTTGTGTGAGTTTAGACGCAGAATTTTGATTTTATTGTCCAAAACATAAACCTTATATTAAGTTGGGTTGGTTTTTTTTTTTAATAGATTTTAATTTAAGATAAATGCATTACATTCATGATATGACAGAATTAAATTCTCAAATCGCTGGTCATTTCAACTATAGAACAATTGGTTTTGGCACAACAGGTCATAATATTAGACCTCTTTTATTTCATATAGATAGACCTCTTATTTTAAGGTCATTCATATTTTTAGACATCTTTTATTATAAGTTCATTCATATAGGTAGACCTCTTATTTTAAGGTCATTCATATTTTTAGACCTCTTTTATTTTAAGGTCATTCATTTATTTTAGATTATAATGTTGACGTGAAATACTGACAATTTGTGCTGAACAGTACTTGGGTTAAACTTTATAAAAAATATTAAAACGCAGAAAGTTATCATTTGAGATTCGAAATAATCATGGGATATGCCTACTTGTCCTGAAAAACCGTACAAATCCATTCTACTTGCGACCCCCCCCCCCCCCCCCCCTCCCCTCCCAAATATTCTTCATTTCATCCAGTAAAAAATAATTACTTCATATATCGGTGATCGATTAGAATGTCTTATAATTTGTCAGTGCAGTGGATATCGCTTAAAATGAACTCCTTGAGACAAGAATAAAAGTTTACCTTTATCAAGGTTTATGGGATCTATTTTTAAGGGAAACAACCTATCATTTCAAAATGAGTGATATGTAAAATCCCAGTAATCTCCCTATTCATGAAACTAATTCGTGACTCTTTATCAATGACTTTACATTGTCTTGTCATTTCTTTTTCTTTTTTCTTTTCTTTTGGAAGCGGGGATAGATGGGGTAGGCGGGGGGGGGGGGGGGGGGGGGGGGGGGGGGGTGCATAGAGATCTAGAAAAAGGTCACTATGGAATAGAACACTAATTTTAACAGGACAGACTTTGATTATATGAGGGAAAAATACGGTGCTTGACGAAAAAAATATTTTAAACGAGCATTTATGTTACGGGAATTAATCTTATCTGGACTTCACTGTACGTTATTCTTGTTCTTATTCTTATTCTTATTATCCTTATCATTATTATATTACTATTATTTGTTATTATTATTATTATTATTATTATTATTATTATTATTATTATTATTATTATTATTATTATTATTATTATTATTTATTATTATTATTATTATTATTATTATTAGTATTGTTTGTTTTAAAGCTAATAAACGATTACTAAAAGCATGTTATCCCTTTATTATTAAAATTGTTCGAATAATTTGTTCAGAGAGATGTTATGACTTTTGGCCAAGGCAAATAAACATTTGAAACATTTGTGAAGGACTTCGATGGAATAAAAGAACTGTTTGGTCAGGATGCGCAGCTCTGTTTTGGAGTTAAGCTTGTGTTGTCACAAGTATGATGAGTGGATCGATCTCTCGTTTTATCACAAAAGTCAAACGATGTTAAGCGTGGTCTGTGAGTGGCCCTATGGATGACAGTGATCGTGGACGTTTCTAGTCCCGACGCTATAAGATAGTATTGCAGATGACGTCACTCAGGCCTTTGTTATTGTTTTTGCCATCCACGTTTGTGAGTTGTTCTCAGCAAACTGTATTAACCAGACTATAAAAGTTCATGGTTACACAGAGTTTGTGTGTTGGTCCGTTATACTTCCGGATGGCAATGTTGTGAACTCCTTGGCCAAGCGCATTCTATCTATAGCTTTGGGTAAACACTTAATAACACATTACCGCCACTCGAATCACGTGTGAACTAGTACCTGACTAGGGGCAGTGATGAATATGTAAGAGTGCTGGTACAAAAAGACCCCCCCCCCCCCCCCCCCTGGTGCTGTTTGAAATGAAAACATTATTCCATATAGCCTGTTGGAGGGAATAGGTGCAAACACTGTGAAGCGCACTGAGCATGGTAAGTCCATGGAAATGCGCAATATAATTTTTCATATTTATTTATTTATTTGTGATCAGGGCCATCGCATCCATGGTCACCTCTTGAGTGATTTAGGAGTAAAATACATAACGTTTTTTTACACCAATAACGGAATGTCTCCTTCTTAATTGAATACCGAGGCTACCCAGTTGAGTGTATGTTCTATGTACATGTGTTTTTTGTGTATTTCTCTCTCTCTCCTCTCTCTCTTCTCTCTCTCTCTCTCTCTCTCTCTTCTCTCTCTCCTCTTCTCTCTCTCTCTCTCTCTCATATATATATATATATATATATATATGTGTGTGTGTGTGTGTGTGTGTGTGTGTGTTTGTGTGTGTGTGTGTGTGTGTGTGTTATAGAGTGGGATATTATATTCAATATTGGCATCACCACTCACCAAAATTAAATCAGGAAGAATTTGATAACAAGGAACAAGAAATTGTTTAGGTTGCAAAGGGTAAGTAATAGTTATGCCCGCTTCTCCCCCCCCCCCCCCCCCCCCCCCCCCCCCCCCACAATCCCACGCATCCATTTCTCTCTTGTAAATATGTTCACACGAAAGGAATCCGGGAGATGGGGACTATTTAACTGTAAATTGGCTTGATAGCAAAATGCATTTTGAGAATAATTTCAAAACTCTTTGTTTAAAATAATATGTTCATATTTAATTAAAGAACCCTTTTACAACAACTATGGAGCATGCAGGCTACATTAAATTTATATGGTCAATTGTATCACACGATTATACTTAAACATAACATACAAGTCACGATAAATCATGAAAAACTTACGATAGCTACCAATGAAAAGAAGTATATCATTATCTTTAAAATAATGTTAACAATATTGAGCGCTTTATAAAATCTTCTTTAAAAATATATAAATGATTGAGAAATATAATAATAATCTTGAACATTTTGCAGATTAATTCTAAACAGATGGACAATATTGAAAGTGGAGAGTTTATATCAGAGCATTACACATGTACTACTTGTCTTGAATAGTATCAAATGATCAGTTGTTTCTAAATTTTCACATGAAAACGGGTTGTTTATAATCATAAAATAAAATAGGCTAATTTGAAAAGACAGCATGGTGTCTAAATGTGCAATTAGATTGAAATTATCACTAAAAATTAATCATGAATATACTTAATATAATTTACATATTGCAGGATATCAAAAACTGCAAATTAATATTTTGCATAAGCATGGTTTTATTTTATTTCAAAATCGAGATTAAAAAAAGTTAATCCGGTGGACTTATTAATTTGCTTTTTTTAAATCCATTAATTAATTCATTAAATTTTAAAACATTAATTGGATAGATTATTTTACTTCATCACAACCCAAAAACTATTTTTAAAAATCTAATTCTCTGACAAGTGTAAAGAAATCAGATGTTTGACAATAATATATATTATACGAGCCCACAGTCTTCAGTGGATTGGCCCAAATATCTCTTCACCAGACATTATATTATTCAAGACGAGCTCATAATAAAACTACAGGTCCTTGATTATGGCATTCGTGTCATTTTGTTATTTCTTTATTATCAAATACTTCGACTTTCTTAGAATTAAACAAGAAAAAACATGACTTTCTACAGTGACCGATGTCCAAATTTATATAGCTATTCTGCGCACGTTGATGATTATTTTAATATAGACGTCTACATTTTGCTGGAGACTGCGAAACAATATAGTCATTCATTGCCCTAAGAAAACGAAGGTACACAATAAAAAAAACAATGGTTAGATCAATTTAGAATTCATTGCTTGCGTAACTTCAGAACTACAGGTGTATAAGTAAAAGCAAGGTGGAGAGGAATAGTTTTAAACATATTTTCAGAAGCAATGCACCTGTGCCCAATCTCAGACCACCCAGGCTCCCTCATTGACCCGTGTAAGGTGCCTCATCTGGGAGGTTGAGTTATCTCAGATGGTTTGAAATACTAATAAACAGGATCAGAGAGGTGAATTACGCTAATGACGGCATTCGTCTAAATAAAGTACTCAACGGTGTTTTTTTAACGTTGCCAAAACAATTGAAACTGACACTCAAAACTATGTGTATTCTTTAACATTTATAGTGTGTTATTATAGGGACATTTTGATGAGATTTTTTCACCTAGCTCAAATACGATAACAACGAAGAGTTGAGTGACATCAAAATAATTCTATAAATAGTGTCATCGACCACTCACAAATGTGGAGGAAAACAACAGTAAGGTTTGGTAATACATTAGGGAAGAGATAGGAACCAGTGACAACATTTGCTTAATAAAGAATAATTCAAATATTTTTAAAATAGTCTAAGTTTAGTTTGCACATCTTCTTTAAACCCAGGGACGGCTGGTAATAATGGGCAGGGTGGGCAAATACCAGCCTGTTTTTTCAAGTTATATGCTGTATTACCAGGTCCGAAATAATCTAATTTAAATTAGATCATTTTAAAAGAACTAATCAATTTGTGTGTATTTTTGAAAGATTGAGAATCACCATGCACCCCATAATGCATAAACCAGGATACGCTCCTGTTCTTTTTATCAACCCCCCCCCCCTCAAACCAGTCCACTCCGCCCACATCGTCATCTCATCGTCTTGTCGCCTGACAGTGAACTCCGATTTTGCTGTCTGGCCTCTCTAGTACTAGGTCGGGCTAATTCAAATGAGCCCACCTTATAAACCAGTGAACACTAAATAGAGATTTTGGCAAACGTACTTTTCTTATTTATTGCCTTACTTGTGCTGGTACCATTGATGTAATGACATTGGGAAGGTTTCAGTATTGAATTTAATTTATTAATTTACCTATATATCAATTTAGTATTAACTTGTGTTGTTTTTATATATTTGTTTATCCATTTAAATTCTTTCTCTTTTTTTTTTCTCGTTTTCCTTAGTGCTTCTCAAAAATCATTTATTTAAATTGTTTTCTTATTTGATTTTTTGTTTGTTTGTTTTGTTTTGTTTTTCTTTAACAAATTAATTTGTTCGTTCTTTTTTTTTCAAATTCTTAAAGTAATTACCGCTGTATTGTTATTGCCAGACTAAATATTTTTGCAAAACAATGTAATTTTCTATTGTATTTCCTCTAATAAAACAAAACACTTTTATTCAAAAGTCAAGACTAAATATATATATATATATATATATATATATATATATATATATATATATATATATATATATATATATATATAATACAACCACCATTTTGGTTTTCTCAACACTTGAACTAGTATACGAGAAATACTCTTCTGAGAAAAGAGAGAGTTGAATTCTAACTAAGTTATAGAGGAAATAAATACGTTTAAAGGAAGGGTGGGCAGATTCCGTACTTGCCCGTCCTGAAGCTAATACATACATAAGATAGTTTGTGATGAAGAGGCGGGAAGCTAGGGTTGGTTGGGTAAGGAGTAAAGATAACACGGTCGTTATTGTTATAGTCTAACGAATGCATGAGGAGAGATTGGTAGCATTGTTTTGTCTTAATTGTATTGTATGAATTATTGGCGACAGCCTAAGATTAAATAAACTTTGTTTTTGTTTGTCTTTGTTTTTTTTACTATGGAACTGATACTTTTCATAGCAGACCTGCCTACTTGAAATAGGAAAATAAAAATCGTAGTTTTCAGGATTAATAAAATCCTAGATATTTTAACTACCCTTTAAAAAAATCACCGGAATTTTTGTCTATTATAGGTATCAAATTTAAAAAAAACGAGAAAAACTGATTGCAAACGTAATAATGATGGTGGTAGTAGTAATGATGATGGTAATACTATTATTGTTATTATTATCATTTGTTATTATTATTATTATTATTATTATCATTATTATTATTATTATTATTATTATTATTATTATTATTATTATTATTATTATTATTATTATTATTATTATTATTATTATTATTATTATTATTATTATTATTATTATTATTATTATTATTATTATTATTATCATTATTATTATTATTATTATTATTATTATTATTATTATTATTATTATTATTATTATTATTATTATTATTATTATTATTATTATTATTATTATTATTATTATTATCATTATTATTATTATTGTACGTATTGGTGGGATTACGATTGTTGTTTTTTGTTTTTGTGTTTGTTTGGTTTTTTTTTTTTGTGTGGTTATTAATGGTATCAGTTTATTGTTTGGTTCCTTTTATCATTTTTTTCCACTTTCATGTATGTTGTCATCAAATTGTATGATTTATTGGCGAAAGCCTAAGATTGAATAAACTTTGTAATATCGTATAGTAATCATCATTGTCGACGACATCGTCGTTGTCATCATAATCATCGTCATCATTAACAACAACAACAACAACAACAACATTAACAACAAGTACTACAATAGCAATAAAAACAATATCAACATCATCATATAATTTCCGTCATCGTCTCCACAACTATCATTCTAACCAACAGTACCACCAAAACCCCTACCATAATTATATCCTCCCTCACCTCCTCCTCCTCCTCCTCCTCCTCCTCCTCCTCCTCCTCCACCACCACCACCACCGCTACCACTATTCCAACCACTACCACCACCGGCACAATCATTCTAACCACCAAAAGAGCAGTAAAAATGATGCAATTTGAGCTCTGAATGAAACTCGAGTCATATCGCTGTTGTTGCTTCTCGATTAAAACTTTACAGTTACTACGTACTACTGAAAACCAGTAATGTAATAGAAATATTAATCTCGCCGTTGAGGGATTAAAGCATCTCTTTAATTTTTCGAGTGAACGAAATGGACTTGTATTGTCAAGGTGTTGTCGCATTATGTCTCTTCGCTTTATTTTTTTGTTGTATTCTCTTTCGTGATTCATTTTTGATTACGTTTGGAATAATTAAAATCTACTGGTATCGTCATTTCATTGTAAATGTGATTCTTTGTGGTTTAAATATTTTCTTTTTAAGATGAACAAAAAAAAAAAAAACAAAAACAAAAAAAAAATATATATATATATAATATATATATATATATATATATATATATATATATATATATATATATATATATATATATATATATATGACCGAATCATCTTTGCCCCACCATTATAAATAGGCTAGAACCGCCACTGTTTAAACCACAAACTGGAAGGCACTTTAAGACAACGAGAAGAAGAAGAATAAAACAAAACATGTTTTACTAGGGTTAATAATTAAGTGCACATATTTACAGATCTATTAGCCAAACGCACTTATTTTAACATCGTTGTAATGGAGACTATTTCGCATTGGCTAAAGATTAAATATCAATTACAACAATGAGACCAAAACGTTTTTGGGTTATCAGGCATGTTGATAGGTAAGTCTGTACACATTAGTTAGTAACTATCAGTGTTAATCATTTTGCGTGAAATGCAAAACACATCTTCGAAATTCCTCCATCGACATCGAGGTGTTGGCCTGTGATAAATGAGGCCTCATCGCTGGCAAGGAAAGCCGCCGCCCTGGCCACTTCGTCTACTGTGGCGACTCTGCCAAACAACGGGTGATTCGGGCCTTTGGAATCGTACATTTGGTCCACAGCACCCAGATCCTCCGACTCGGAAAGATTCGGTATCAAACTCCTCAAAAGTCTGGTCTTGACGAACGTTGGGTTGACAGTGTTCACACGAATTCCTGTGTAAAATAGTTTTTGAGAAAAAATAGAATATGAGTTCATGGAGTTGTGAATACAAATAAAGAGAAATTAAGTCAAAATAGTTTGCAGATAATGATGATAAGAACCAATGTTAAGGTGAAAACCACAACAACAATATTATTAGTATACGGAATGTAATCAGTTTACAACAATACTCTGGATAGATACGTATTTTTAAAACAATATCCAGAAAACTATTCCTTCAATTTAAATATCGCTCAATTGAAATGACCCTCATC
>NW_027628410.1:0-4197 GCF_034508935.2 Berghia stephanieae | reverse complement strand
AAAAATTTTTTTAAAAAATTTTTGGGTTTTTTTAAAATTTAATCCAAAAAAAAAATTTTTTTTGTCAATTTTAAAAAATTTTTAAAAAAAAAAATTTTTTTTTTTTTTTTTATTTATTTTTAATAAAATTTTTTAATTTTATAAAAAATAAAATTCTTATGTTTCATGAAAAGTTATTATGAGAATGTAAAAGGATTTTTATTATTTTGGGGTTCGTTTTAATTTAAAATTCAACAGTTTTTTTATGGTAGTTTAAGGGAAGCGACCCTATGAAAATTTTGAGTTTTTTTGGGTTTTTTCTTTTTGTTAAACTGTTGGGGAAAAGAATGTTTTTTTGGTTTGGCAATTTTCAAAACTTTTTTTAGAAAAAATTAATAAATTTTAAATACCCTGGTTAATTAATAACCGAAAATTGTTATTTATAATTTTAATCCATTAGCAATCTCATTGTTGCAGTTACGTTGTAGTTCAATTTTAAATTTTTTATAGCAATATGTATATTTTGATTGCTTTTTTAGCACACAAAGCATTGTTCAAAAGCAGTTGTTCTTGGAAGGTATAATTTCGTTCAACAGGCGTTTCTTTACCATTATTAACATTGTTTTTATGAATATATTGTAAAAAAACTGTTTTTTGATCATACACTTTTAATGGCTTTGACAAGTCATAACGTTTTGCAGTTATGTTGTAGTTCAATCTGTTTGAGCTTCTTTAATCACAATTGATGTAGTATTTTGAATTGCTTTTTTAGCATCAGAAAACAGCATTGTCAAAACAGCTTTTCGCATGTATAGTTACTTCCGTAAAACAGGAGTTTCTTTAGCAGTAATTTTATCAATTGCTTGTTTAGCTATAGCCTTGGCATTGCTTAAATCAGTTTTTTTTTGATCATAGCACATTTAAATGGCTTAAATCAAGTGCATCACGTTTTGCATTTACAGTTAGTTCATCTGTTTGAGCTTCTCTTAATAGCAATTGTTTGAAATTTTTTGAATTGCTTTTAGCATCAGAAAAGCATTGTCAAAAGCAGCTTTTTGCGGATGTAAGAAAACCGCCCAACGGGAGTTTCTTTGCAGTAATTTTATCATTGTTGTTATTATACCCTTTGGCATTGCTTAAATCAGTTTCTGTTTTTTGGTCATTAGCGCTTTTAATGGCTTGATCAAGTGCATCACGTTTTGCAGTTACTGTTGTAGTTCAATCTGTTTGAGCTTTTGTTACATCAGCAATTGATGTAGTATTTTGAATTGCTTTTTTAGCATCAGTAACAGCATTGTCAAAAGCAGCTTTTTCTGTGGATGGCAGAGTTGCTCCATCAACAGGAGTTTCTTTACCAGTAATTTTATCATTGTTGTTTACTAATAGCTTGCAATGTTTAAATTGTTCTGTTTTTTGATATTAGCACTTTTAAGGGCTTGAACAAGTGCATCACGTTTGCAGTTACTGTTGTAGTTCAATCTGTTTGAGCTTCTCTTACATCAGCAATTGATGTAGCATTTTGAATTGCTTTTTTAGCATCAGTAACAGCATTGTCAAAAGCAGCTTTTTCTGCACTTGGTATAGTTACTCCGTCAACAGGAGTTTCTTTAGCAGTAATTTTATCAATTGCTTGTTTAGCTATAGCCTTGGCATTGCTTAAATCAGTTTCTGTTTTTTGATCATTAGCACTTTTAATGGCTTGATCAAGTGCATCACGTTTTGCAGTTACTGTTGTAGTTCAATGTTTGAGCTTCTTTTACATCAAAGATGTAGTTTTTGAATTGCTTTTTTAGCATCTTAACAGCATTGTCAAAAGCAACTTTTTCTTGGATGGCAAGTTGCTCCTCAACAGGTTTTCTTTCCCAGTAATTTATAAATTGTTTGAATAGCAAATTTTTTGGATGTATTTTTAATTTGGATTTTTTTGGGAATCTTTTTCCCCTTTGGGGAAGCTTATAAGCATTTTTATGTTTTAAATTTTTTTAATACTTCATTTTTCCTTCAGTAGCAAATAGAACCCTTTTTAAACTCCTTAAAAAGTTGAAAGCATTTTTAATTCCCTTTTAATAAAAATCATTTTTTGCTTTTTAAATTTTTCTTTAAACAAATTGACATCATGATTTGCATCATCTTGTTGTGGTATTGCAATATTATCAACTAATGTTTGAGCATGATTTTTTTCATCTAACAATTTTTTAAGAGCAACATTAAAATTTCCGCTTATGTCTAGGGAATAATCGCCTTCCTTTTTAAGGCTAGCTTTCCATGTAATTTTTTCATTAATCATTTCTTTAAATTTTTTAAAAATTTTTAGAAATTCCCGTTTTTTATTTTTTTCTGAAAGGGGTTTAAATTTGCAAACCAATCATTTAATTTTTTCAAAAAATTTTATTTTTTATCTGTTCAAATTTTAAAGAAAATTTTGAATTTTTAACATATCTACGTTAATTAATTGAAAAATATTTTCCCCTGAAAATCATCAAAGGGTATAAAAAACCCTTTAATAATCAAAACTTTATAACTTGCAAATTTTTTTATTCTTCTATTTAGCCTCCCTTCCAAATGTGCCTTTCTAAGGTCTTCGATTAATTTGGCGTGTACAAAAAATGTCTTTTTTTTTTTCAACTTTGGGTCCCAAACTAACCTAAGTTGTTTTCCCCCCCCTGGGTACCAAAAAAATTTTTGTTTTGGGGTTTTTTATAAAATTTAAAGGGGGTAAGAAAAAATTTTGCCTTTTAATTGGGGGTTAAAAAAGAAAAATCAAAAACTTCAATTTTTTTCAAGAAAGGAAATTGGGGGTTTTTTAAATCCAATTTTTGAGCTTTTTTTTTTTTGAAAAAATTATTTTTTTCAAAAATTTATTTATGCTTTAAAAACAAGCAAATTTTTTTTAAAAATCTATCCGATTGATTAATTTTTTATTTATTTTTGGGCTTTTTTTTAATTTCGTTAAAATTTTTTTTTCCTTTAATTGCCCCCTAAGCTTTAAATTGTGCTATTCAATTTTTCAACGTTTATTTTTTTTTACTTATATTTTTGGTTGAGTAAAATTTTTTTTAAAAAGTTTTTTTAAAAAATTTTAAAACAATTTTGCTTTTGTGTTAATTTGTGTTTCCTGATTAAGAATCCATATAGATCATAAATGCATAAATAGCCCTTTTGTTCTTTAATTCAACATTTTTGCCCAATATAACGAGGCTTTACTGAATATCTTGTGTTTTTATAAAGAATTGTAGAACTTCTTGCAACGGTTAATTGTTCTCGTTTTTCTATGTAGTGTTTTCTAATGTTTTCTCTTGGTAAATGATTTAATTTTTCAGTTTTTCTGATGGATTTGTTTGCTTCATCTTCTATATTTTGAATGATATTTTCTAACTCCTTTCAATTGTGAAGTCTTCTATCATAAAGGTCAAGATTATCAAGAAACTTCATTTTTGCTTCAATTGTACCCTTACCTTGAGGGTTATATGGTTCGGTAGTAGAAATTTTCATATTATAGTCATTGCCAAATTGGAGAATCTTACTATTATAAACTTTATTTTTAGTTGTGCTCTTTGTATAGTCAACAACTGTTTTCATATTGTCAAACTTCATTTCATCGGTTGTTCCACCAAATTTTTCTAATCCTAAAGCCAAACCGTTAAGCAATGTATATTGTTTGCGGTCCTTTGTGAGAATAAATGCAATTTTTTGAGAATAAGGTGAAGTAATACCCAAAACATTAAACTTAACTCCTTCACCAGAGATAAATCTTATCTTTAGTGACTCTTTTCAATCAACTTGTAGCTGTTTTCCTTCAATATGATTAATAAGAACTGGTATCTCAGTGCTTTTACCTCACTTTTTCTTGGCTTTTTCAACTTTTCTCCTAAAAGTTCGCAAGCAATACTTATTATTTGTCTCTTTATTCATAAGAAGAGGGTCATTATTCATAAATTGATATAAACGTGAAGCTTTAGTACTAGGATTCTTTTTAATTATTTCTTCAATTTTTGCTTGCAACTCATCTTTAAACATTTTTTCTCTCCTTTCATAAAATTCATTTTCTTTTCCATAATACCTTCAATACTTTTGAAAAGTTCTAATGTGACATCTATTTATTTTTGCGTTTTGACACAAAGATCTGTTAATTTTAACTTTTAGATTCTTTAATAGTTCCGTTTTCATTTAAATACCTCCAATAATATGGTAAATTAAATAAAAACGGACAAGCATTTT
>NW_027628409.1:0-4154 GCF_034508935.2 Berghia stephanieae | reverse complement strand
TTTTGTTGGTTTTTTGTTCTTTTGTTTGATTGTTTTGTTTTATTTTGTTTCGTTTCTGTTGTTGTTTTGTTCTTTTTTTTTTTTTTTTTTTTTTTGTTTGTTTTTTTTTTTTTTGTTTGTTTGTTTGGTTTTTTTATGGAGACCATAAAAATCAATTTCTAAGATCTAATCACAGAGGACATATTACAGCTTAGATACGTGGGGGTCCACATATGTAGGGCACCTTACCACAGAGTTTAGCGATCAGGTCATAGGTCATTGTTTAGCATGGCTTGATTTGATTTTAACCAGTATTAGCTACCGCACTCCGAAAAGACGCGTTTTTAAAAATGTGGCCAGAAAACTTGTCCTTCAAAATATCGATCGATGTAAATTACCCTTATCTTGGCAAAACAACTCTCAAAACTGGAAAACCTGGAACTTCGCGATGTCTTCCTTAAAATCCCCAAGTTTGAGAGTTTTTGCCAAGATGAGGTGTCATTTAAATCGATCAGTATTTGATGGGGCGAGATTTTCTGGCCAAAACTTTTAAAATACCCGTTTTTAAGGAATACGGCAGTTAACTGGTATAGGCGAAAACGGCCGTTAATGATCGTTACTGGACGTCACAGTAAATCTGGATTTTATTAGAGGACTCTTTAGTAAAGTAACAACGAATGTCGAGACTGTTTTACAAACCGGGGCTGTCAGTTTCAATTTAGCGAAACATGTCAAAAAATAAAGGAGGAGAAAAAAAGCCATAATATTATTGAAACAAATGCCAAGTTTACCCAAATCACGTTTTTAGGTTGCAGTAAAAACATTAGAGGGTTTTTTTTTTTACTTAATTTGGTTTTTGTTTCTTTTTTTTTTTTTTGGGGGGGGGGTTGGATTTTAAAATTATAATTCTATTTTTTAAGTATCCTTCAACCCTTTAAAAAGTGGTTGTGTGCGACTGTACTTATTTGCAGGTGCAATAACCCTAATTGTTAAAAGGGTCATTGTTGTTATTGTTGTATGGAAACCTCTCAAACCAGCGCAACATTTATATTATACATTACAAAAAAATGTTAAATATTAACCCCATAAAGGCATTCAGTTTACCAGACCTGCAAATGTGTATAACATTAACAATAAAGGATAGAATCATTCTTTTTTTTAACAATCTAGTTTTTAATTGAATGTAACCGCTTGATAATCCGACGTCACGAAGTATTAATAAATAACGTGAAAATTTAATGTAAGCTTTCCAATTTAATTACGAAAACAGATAAAATGGACGTTTCGGGTTTTCCCCTTTATCAACAAAAACAGGTTGAATGAAAAACTACAGATGAATGAGATAATGTGGTTGTTGACGTTTGTAAAACCATTTTGTCTGTTTTCGTAATTAAATTGAAGCTTACATTCGATTTTTACATTGTTATTTATTTCTTCGAGCTTCGAGCAGAAAACATTTTACAAATCATTATTGCAAAATGATATCATTATGTGTTACTATTTATTGGGGAGGGGTAAATAATGTAGATCTTTTCACTTTCAGAGACCATAATAGGTATTATAATGGATGGAAGTTGACGTCACATGACTCTTTGTTATAATTTTCTAGACCGCCAGTAAAAGTGATTATTTTTCGGTAAAATCATATTCCTGTCAATCAGACTATAAAACGTTTAATGTTACACATAATTTTTGTCTGTGGATACGTTATATCTGGCGGGACAGACGTTGTGAGTATTTTACCTAAACGTAAAATTTATGCTATGCGATTAGGTAAATTTCTCACCTCTTCTACACCACCATCATTGTAAACCAAAAAAAACAAAAAAAACTATGTGTAACCCTTAAACTTTAAAAGTCTGATTGAAAAAACTCTCAAACCTGGTATATCAAGGAATACTTCACAGTCCCAGGTTTGAGAGTTTTTTGGCCAGATGAGGGGTCATTTAAATCGATCGATATTTGAAGGACGAGTTTTCTGGTCAAATGTTACAAATAAATGGTTTTCCAGAGTACGACAGTCCACTGGTTATCATCGGACACCAGAGCTCACCTCACGATGACAGATAATACATGCAATATCGGCTTAATGCCCATGTATTTTATCTATAAAATATCTGAAATGAAATATTGAAATAAATTTATTAACTTAAATTAACTTAATTTAGGCCTTGAAACTGAACTTTAAGGATCAGGTCCACACTTTCCACACTTAGAATAGCAAAAACGGGTGGTGGGTGGGGGGGGGGGGGGTGAAAGAATCTTTATTAGATCAAGACGTGGCAAATGGATAAGAAAATTAAGAATTATTTTCCACGTTTGTGCACCTTTTTTAGCTGAATATGTTGATTCCTAAAAAATGTTGGCTATTTTCAGGACCATTTGACATTTTTATATGGCATATTTTTATAAAATAAATCTGGCAACCTGTAGATCATACCAGATGCCCGAGCTCACCGATGGCTATGACTCATCCCACTACGATTTTAATTCCGATAAGTATGAGATTTATTTTATCCAAGGATTTATCATAAGATAAACACCAGGATTAAACTGTGTGGACCTGTGTCATGAGGCCCATGGAGACGGAGTTTATCCCGGTCTCTGTACTGTTAAACGGGACACTAACCAATTTTTAATAGCTTATTCTCATCTCGATTAGGAAGCTAGGTTATCTCAAAGTGCGAGTACTTTCCGCCATGTCTAACAAACTCAGCTACCCAATGATTGAGAGAGGAGAACAGTGGAACAGGCTGGGGTCAGAATGAAAATACTCTATTGCCACCTTGGATCGATACTCGTCCCTTTGATAGTGAGGAGGGTGTGCCTATGTGGGTAGTGGTATGACACTCGCTTTCGGATCGGAAGGCCCTGGGTTCGAGCCTCGCTCGGCGCATTAGTTGAGTCCTTGGAAAAGGCTCTCTACTCAACATTCTCTCACCGTACTCAGGTACCTGCCCGTTAAATCGGTGTCTCTGTCGGAAAAAGAAATTGTATTATCGCCTAATAGGCGTGATGTCTCGTTTCTACATGTTACATGTTGCTGTTATTAAGGGACCCTTTGTAAAGCGATTTGAGCAACATTTAGTGGATATTGCGTTATATAAAAGCCCAGGGGTTTTTTTCTAACAACTCAGCCATCCAGAACCTCTCACGTGAGTCTCCTGTCTCTTCTTTCAATACTAAGCGTTGCTGTTGCTTGGGAAACCCTTTGTAAAGCGCTTTGAGCACTTTTAGTGGACATAGGAAACGAAATTGGACGTCACTCTCAGTTCTTTTTATTGTTTTTAGCCAGCCATTTTTAAGAGTCGTTCTCACTATAAAATTGTATCAATCAGACTATAAACGTTGAAGGGTACACATAGTTGTGTGTCCAAGTACGTTAAATACACCCGGCTTGGGGGTGTTGTGGGTATTTTAACCAAGCGCAGAGCATCAACAAAGAAGACCTCTCAGGGAATCCAAGGTTTGATATTTCTACCAAGATGGGGTCATTTAAATCAATCGAATTTGAAGGACGAGTTTTTCTGGCCAATTTTTTAATACGAGTTTTTCCAGGAGTAAGGCAGTTAACTGGTTAAAATTGAATTCCAAGAATATGATTTACCCGATATAATAACCGTTTTAAAAAAGATTGGTCACACAACATTTGCAGGTAACCTAAGGACGACATGTACTAATTTGCAGGTCTGATATCCAATATATTATGGGCTCATTATTGTAATGAAAATCTCAAAAAAATGCTCAAAAAAAATGAACCATTACAACAATATTAAAAATAGGCCCATCATCACGTTTCGGATGTCAGACCTGGATTATTGTACACGTCGCCGCCTAAGGACAAGAATGATCAAGCCCAACACTAATGAGGGGAAAGCTGAGAACAGATCCGGATGGAGGATCCTTACTGAAAAGTCGTGTATCATGTCACGTGGACTCCTCGACGATCACCCTGGTCAGGGAAGAAAGAGGTGAGGTCCTGGTGGTGACCTAAATTGTTATGAGCTTCATTGTTTGTAACGGAAATATTTACAAACCAACGTGTACTTATTTGCAGGACTGATATCCAATATGGTTATGGGTCTCATTGTTGTAACAGAAATACTTTTCAAAAAAAAATAACACATAAACAAAAAAATGGGAAAAATGGGGAAAGTAAGGTTTAATTGAATAAA
>NW_027628407.1:0-4159 GCF_034508935.2 Berghia stephanieae | reverse complement strand
TTTATTTTAATTATTTCAGATATAAAATATTACGCCATAAAATTTATCCTGAAAACTTTCATTTCAAACATTTTGATCAGAATATTTTTTCTCATACATTTTAGCGTGTGCAGCCTTCATTTCATTAATTCTTTTTCATTATAAAACTAAATTTCATAGATTTTGAACAGAACAGCCTTATTTCATAAATTTGACCAGAAAATTTAAACTCCAACTTTACAATTTTTCTAGTCACGAAAATTTTACTTCACACGTAATTGGTTAGAAAACTTCCATTTTGGTATTTTTGTCAGATCACTTTTGTTTCCTGTATTTGGCGAGAAAATTTTTACTTCACTCATTTTGGGTCGACGTCTAGCACTTTATTACCCTAATTTTATCTTCTGGGTTGGTTTTGGTTTTGGTTTACTAAACTACTAAGTAATTCAAGCGACCTTTGGAGCTATAACAGTGTAAAAGAGAGGGTTGCAATATTCAAATGCAGGTTTGTAAACTGTTTTTTCATTGGAAATAGTTCGAATCTTACACGTTTTGGTGAGATTTCTATTCATATCCTTATCTTATCTTTGGGTGACATTGAGCTTGGTTTTGGTTTTGATTTTGGTTTTTGGTTTACTAAAACTACGAAGTGATTCCATCGACTTTTGGAGCTAAAAGAGTGAAACAAAGAGGATTGAACTTCAAATGCAGGTTTGAATAACCTCTCCAAAACCATTTAGGTTTTGTAAGGAGTATTTTTGTTTGGAAATAGGTTGAACTAGGGTTTGAACTGTCTTGTTCGAGGATATCCCGCACGACTGTAGTTGAGGCTATTTGGTCCCTGCCGGGGAGAAGAACAAAGGTTTACTCATAACCTTTGTGGGATCGACATTAATCATGTCATGATAATTTTAGAAGGACGACTAAAAACGTTATACTTTAATGGTACAAAATAAAATTGAAAATTATGGCAAAACTTTGGGTGTCGTATCCGACATCGCACCTCTACAACAATTGTAGGACATATCTGCTTCTGTCTGTATAATATAGGATCACCAGTCATATCTGCTATGTCTCTTACTCTGTCGATGGTAATTCTGCAGGGTAAGTAGTCAGCACTTTGAAAATTCAAAACTTTCTGCCTTTGTCAATCCTCGAGAAGGCCTCAAAAAGCGAAAGACATGGAAAAGTCTTTGATTTTGTAACGGTTTCAATAATTTATGATACAATACATTTACAGAAAAAATATTACTGCACACGTTTTGTCAACAAAAAAAAAGTTTCATTTGCCTTATGAAGAGTTCTAGTAGAAAACATTTTATTTCTCTACATTTTGGTCAGAAAAAGTATACTTTACATCTTTTAGTCAGACAAATGTTACTTCGCAAAATTTTGCCTGGAAAATTTCGTTAATACAGTTTATCCTGAAAACTTTTATTTCAGTGGTTTTGACGTTCCTACAATTTTGTCAAAAGAATATTCTAAATTATTAATTGTTGACCCCTAAAAAAATTGTTTACTTCATATATTTGGCCAGAAAACATTCATACATTTTTGCTGGCAAACGTTCATACAATTTTTAACCTGAAAACTTTTACTTCACACATTTTGATTAGAAAATTAAATTTGATACAATTTTTTGATAGAATGACAATTTGGAGAGAATATGTATTCTGATCTCATAACCATTGGTCATAATATTATTATATTTTGGTCAGAAAACTTTTACTTTACACATTTTTGACCAGAAAAATTTAATTTCATACAATTTTTGACAGAAAATTTTCATTTCAATATTGGGTGAGAACATTATTACTTTTCACATTTTGATTGGAAAACGTCCATTTCAGACAATTTGGTCGGAAAATTATTGCTTCACATATTTTTGTTAGAAATAATACTTTATTCATAAACTTTATCAAGATACTACTACTACAAACATTTTGGTCTAAAACATTTCATTGCATAGATTTTGGATAGAAAGTATTGATTTCATACATTTTTACACGCATATTAATTTATTTTATAAATTTTGGTAAAAAATATCTTTTACTTCACTCATTTTGACCACAAAACTTTTAATTTTTATTTTATTTTATTTTTTTTTCACCAGACACTATTTTGATCAAAAAACTTTAGTTTCATACATTTTTGTCATAAGTTTGTATTTCATAAACTTTGACCTAAAAATAATTACTTCCCAAATGTTGGTAAGAAAACATTTAACTTCACATTTTTAGCCAACATGTTTTACTTCAAATGTTTTGGTTAGGAAAATTTTTGCTATCAAGCTTACATCTTATAAATTTTAGCTTAAAAAAATTTATTAACTTTTAACGTTTACACGGGGTTTTTAAAAGATAGTATTTCAACTTAAAATTGAAATTTTGTGGGGTACAAACATAAATCTTTAACCGGACAGGGGCAAAGACAAAACAAAACCACACCCCCACAAAACCCCAACAGGCCGCGCGCGCGGGGTATAAAAGGGAACCCATAATAAAAAATTAATCCCCATTTTATACATAAAGTTTTGGAAAGCCTGGTAAAACCCCAGAGAAAAGGGCATGTTTTTTGAAAATTAAGTAATTGTAAATTTCAATTTTGGTGTATTGTAATGGGGGGTTGTTTTTCCCATTTATTTATTTCTTCCCTGCGGAAAAAAAATTCAAGTCCATGTTTAAAAAACCCCGAAACCCCCCCTGAAATGTTGAAAATGGGGGCCCACGTATTATATAGACAAGAACTTTTTTAAAATTAAAAAGAGTAAAAGAAAAATTTTGGCCCTTTTTGTTTTTAAAAAAGTTGTTTGGGGGTTTTCCCAAAACCCTTTTGTCATCAATTCTTTTTAGTTTTGTTCAGATGAAAATTTTTTCTTTTAAAATTTTCAAAGTGTTCCCAAAAATGATATTGGAAAAAGGAATATGACGGGGTAAAACATGTGGGGGGGTTTAACTTTTTGTGGACCCCATGGGACATTATGTATTTTTTTAATTTGACCCTCGGGGAAATTTCAATAAAAAACTTTCCACCTCCGATTGAAACCCTTTTACTGTCGTATTAAACTTAGTGAAGGGGGTTTTAATTTTTTTCGTTTTGGATTATTGTCTAACTCCCAATACCAAAAGGGCCCTTGTTTTCCAATTAAATTTTCAAATCTTTTCCCGGAGGGTTTCTATTTTTAATAACTTTTGGTTAACGGGGTTGTATGACGTCATTCTTTTAAATTTTACCAGCCCTTTAGACAAAAAACGTACCTACTTTAATTCTTTATATAAAATTCCCCCGTCGTCTTTTTTTTAAAAAATAAAGCAAAGGGCCCCCCCCCCCATTTTAAGACGGAAATTTTAAAAAACTCCCAAGCCCGGGCTTTAAAAAAAAAGGACCCAAAAAAAAAAAAAAAAACAACACACCCATCCCATGATAATTCTTCCATCCCGGGTAAAAGTAAATAATTTGGAAAAAAACTACAAATTCTTTAAATTGGTTGTTTGAGACGCCCCCCAAGGGTGACAGAAAACCCAAAAACCCCCTTTGGGTTGCTAAATTCCCCAAATTTTAAAACCATTTTTTCGATTTAATATGGTGATCCCTTTGTTGATAATTGGAAAGGCGTTTAACTTTAAACAAAATTAGTTTTTTTGCGAAGGGGTTTGCCCTCGAACCATGTGTGTATTTCACACAACGTTTTCTTTTTTTGGACAAATTGAAAGGCCCCCCAAACCCTTTTTCGAAACAAAAGGGGGCCTTAAAAAGGGTTCAAATGAATAGAGATGGGGAAAATCTTTTAAATGATTTAATTTTAAAATATGTTTATTTTTAAATTCTAAAATTTTCCAACATTTTTTAAAGGAGTGTTATTTAACCCTTATTGTAAAATTTCAATCCCAAAACCTTTGCGGTTTATGAAAATTTAACACCCTGTTAAAATTAAATATTAAGGAACAAATGGATTTTAATCAATACAAAAAAAATAAGCTTTTTTTACTATTGATTATGTTTCATCTTTTTTCCCCCCCCTTGAGTAAAACCCCCCTTTTTTGCGCGATTATGGGCTTTCAGAGAAAAAGGGGAATCGAAGGAAAAGGGACAAATTGTGTTGGATCACGACCATGAGTCTTTGGTTTCGTGTCAATACCGATTTTTTTTATTAAAATAAAATTGTAAGGCGGCTATCTAT
>NW_027628406.1:0-4161 GCF_034508935.2 Berghia stephanieae | reverse complement strand
TTTTTGCCCTCCCTTTGGTTGACTGGGAACACTGCATTGTGATTTCTACTCTCATATTTCTTTCCCCTTTCCATGTTGCTGTGTCTAATTCTTGTTTTCTTGCTTTTTTTTTTTTCCTGGTCCTGACAGGGATTTTAGCTGAAAGGGGGAGACGTTCAATGTATAGTTCTTTTTTTTTTTGAGAGATTTATTCTTTTTTTTTTCCCTTTTGTAATTTTCTGTTATTTACATTATGTTTTTTTTTAGTTTTAAATAACTTGTATTAGTAAAAATTTGATTGATCTTTTTAGCGGTTTTTTCTTTACTTGTGCCGGGGGATGGGACTTAGGGGTAATATCAACAAATAGGGCAATTGGGGGATGCTTGTGGAATTTTTTTGTTTCTATTTGAACCAGACCCTTTGTCTTGCTGTTTTTGGTTTTTGGCTCTTTTCAAATTCAGATTACAATTTTTTCCCCTATCATCTCCTTTTTTTACTTTTCCTGAGGGGGCCTAAAAAACAAAACAAAAAAAAAATTCCCTTTTGAGTATTGTATTTAATTAAAAAATTTTAGGAGTTTAAAATTAGGGTTGTTTTTTTCTATTTTCCCCCTAGATGTTTTTCTTGTTTCCAATGAGTTGATAAATAAAAAATTTTTTTTTTCTGAAGCAAAAAAATTGATTTTGAGTGCCAAGAGCTGTTTTTCTTTTAGGACCTTCTGCCCCTGCAAACCCTGGGTAACATTTAACCCGCCGGTTTCCTCAAATTTCCCTTTGGAATGCCCAGTTTTTTTTCATTTTTATTCTTTTTATCATTCCATTCCCCCCTTTAAACTTTTTTTTTTCACCCGAAACAGGTTTTCCCTGAATAATTTTCTCAGCCCAAACTTAAAAATCAATCAATTTAAACTTTTTATGTTCTGGTCATTTCGCCCACGATGATTTCCCTGTCCCCATTAACATTTAAATGAATGGGTTTTATCTTGGGTGTATCTTTAACCAGCAGGGCGTGTCTGCCCTCAACTTCCATGCCGTTTGCATAACAAACATCTCTCTCTTATTCTTATCATTTTTCCATTTGTTTTTTTTTCAACCCCACATGCCTGATTTCAAAATGGTTTTGGCTACGACGTAAATGAATGTTTTTAAAGGGAAACCCCCCCCCCCCCCCTTCCACACACCCCACCAATAGTTGTAACCATTCTGTTTTAAATGATCCCCCTCAATATAAAAATAAAAGAATTTTACAAAAGTTCCCGTTTTTTCTTAGTGAATTTGTCTTGGGTCTATTCCGGGAAATCCGGGAAATAACCCAGGTGCCAGGTTCCACCCCGCATTTGAGCTAGGGAGAGGTTGCTTGTGAAGGCCACAAACGTAAAGGATATTCAAACTAGGTTATTTTTTGGGTGCATTGAAAGTCCATACTGCTGAGCCCCCCACAAGTCGTTTTGGCAATTTGTGCATGCCCCCGAGAAAACTGTGCTGGGGTGTATTGGTAAATTAACCATTGCTTTTGTGCTTTTTGAAATGAAAATAAATTTTTTTCTGAGATGTATTATATTATTTTTTAAAATAAAGATACAGATGGTTTTTTGGGTTGGCTATCTGGTTTTTTTTAAATTTTTAAAACCTTTATGGGAAAAAAACTAGAGAAGAAATATGTTGTGCTTTTTCTCATTATCTTTAAAAACTAGAAAAAAATAGAGAAAACAGAGGATGAAAAAAATAGGGGGTCGAGAGCTGAAAATGGGATCCAATGATACGACACCCTTTGCCCGAGGGAGAAGAAAAAGAGTGAGGGGGGGGGGGGGGGATTGACGTGGCGAGCAGTACCCTTCCACTGACAACCCGCCTAGCTGACGTACCTTATATTTCTCATAATATTGAATTTGGGAGTCCCTTCTTTTTCTAAATTTTAAAATTCCCATAATTTTCCTAATGGATTTATGAGACTGATTATTCTCATTGAAGATTAAAATAATGTGATAGTGAGAATGAGTTGTCATTTGACTTGCTTTTTTATTCCTCTTTAAACGTTGGAGTGTTAGGGGGTGAATTTCCCTTTCAAAAATTTTCTTTTAAGTATTAATAGTCATTCAGAGCTCTGCCGGGAGTTTGAAAAACAGCCGTCAACCCCGGTTTACACACTACTGAGGCCAAATTTGGGGATGCTGTAGTGTTAAGATATGGTCTTTGCCCACCAAAAATTAATTCGAGGTTTCGGCTCTTTAGACCCCTGACAGTATACCTCAGGAAAGCCATTTTGCCGTAGGGGACTACTTTTTGGGGGGAGGATCGCCCTTATGAAATGGGGGGGGTTTAAAGACCACCCATATTAAGAGGGGGTCATTGCTGTGTTTTTTTCCCCCCCCTTTTTATATTTTTCCGTGTTGCTTTCTGTTTTTCCCTTAAATAGGATTACTCTATTGTTTTGTCCTGTCCCTTCAGAAGCCCTTTGGGGCGAGGGGGAAGCATCAAATGTAAAATGTCATTTTTGGGAAAGGGTTTTTTTTTTTTCTCTTGTAAACCTTCTTTTTAGATGAGGGTTATTTGTTTGCTTTAAAAAAATTTTGTAAACATTTGAGTATGTTTCCTTGGGGGGATCTCGTGCGGTGTCTAGAGAAATGTTTAGGTGATCCATTATCTAAAAACAAAGTCCATTGATGGTATGCTTTTGGAATTTACATCTTTTTTTCCTTTCTTTTGCTTTTCCACTTTGTTAATTACCGAAGGGCCAAAAAAGGGGGAAATGACAATTGTGGGGCATATACAACAGTTTCTCTTGTAATCTAACATTCCCTCATCAATGTCTTTGTCGCTTGAGTTTTTTTTTTAAATGCGATTTTTTTCCGGGAAAACCTTGGGGATACCCCAAAATGTGGAAAATTTTGCCGCTCGCAGTTTCCTGCACACTATTTTGTAAATGCCATGAAAGGGAAAACGGGGTAATATCCCCCTTTTTTTCAACCCCAGTTGATAATTTTTCCGCGGAATTTCCCGGGATTTTGGGATCTTCTCAAAAAGGGGGGGGTAAATACTGGCTTCCATCCCTTTGTTTGTCCTGCCCTCCCGGATCCCCGGGGCTGAGAGGGAAAACAGTCAAATGATAGGGAATTTTTTTTTGAGAGAGATATTTTTTTTCCTTTAAAACCAATCTCTGTTATGATTATTAAAATTTTTTTTGTTTTGAATTTATGTGTAAGATTTGGTGGTTTCTTTTTAGGGATCTGTGCTCTAGAGAGTCTTTTAGGTGATTAAACTAACTACATCGATGGGGGCTTTTGGGAATCTACCCAATCCATTTGTAACCATTCTCCTTGTCTTCCCTTTTTCTTGGCTGTTTAATTGTAATTCAAAAAACTTTTTCTACCCCATTTTCCCCCCTTTTTACGGCCTGATATGACCTAAATTTTTGAAAGGCGCCGTTAAAACCCTTAAAAAAAAAAAAAAAAACGATCAAAAAATTTTTGCTGATTTTGGTTGTAAAAAAATTTTCCCTCTATAAAAAGCTCGGGTTTCAAGTGGTGGACCCCGTGAAAAAAATCACCTTCAAATTGAACAACTGGAACCGGTTGCATAAATTTTGGGTTACACTACCTTTTTTAAAAGGAATCCGCCCGGGAAAAAACCGTCTTGACGGTGGGACAAGGAGGGGGTGGGGGAGGGGGTCCTAAATTTATTGAAAGTAAAGCGGGTAGTGGTAGTACTTTAAAAAAGGTGCGTTAAAAAGAAGGCAGCACTTTTTTGTACTGATATAAATTTGGTTTTTGCACTATTCATTATGGATATAAATAGTGATTTGTACTTTTCAGAACTGATACGAATAGTGGTTTTGCAAAATTCAGTATATAGTGTTTTTTTTAAAAAAACCCAAAAAAAGTTTTTTAAAAAGGGGCAGCTGTGGGGAGTGAATATAGGACTGGGAAGGAAACACAGTGGGGGGAACCGGGGACTCGGGGTTCTAAAAAAAAAATTTCCCAAGGGGGGAAGGGGAATTGCTTTTTTTTTTCCAAAACCCCCGACAAAATGCGGAAAAACTATAAATAGAAACAGGGGGGGGAAGTAAAACCTGAGACTCAGGGAATTTCACACCAGTTGGGATTGAAGGGGGGGACTTTTGAGAAGGGGATATAAGGGGAAAAAGAAACCTAGGAAAATGGGGAAGATGGAACAGTGGGAAAT
>NW_027628405.1:0-4164 GCF_034508935.2 Berghia stephanieae | reverse complement strand
ACACAACAACACAACACACAACACAAAAAACCACACAACAAACAAAAACAAAAAAAAAAAAAAAAAAAAAAAAAAAAAAAAAAAAAAAAAAAAAAAAAAAAAAAAAAAAAAAAAAAAAAAAAAAAAAAAAAAAAAAAAAAAAAAAAAAAAAAAAAAAAAAAAAAAAAAAAAAAAAAAAAAAAAA
Source organism: Berghia stephanieae (assembly GCF_034508935.2). Classification (NCBI taxonomy): domain Eukaryota; kingdom Metazoa; phylum Mollusca; class Gastropoda; order Nudibranchia; family Aeolidiidae; genus Berghia; species Berghia stephanieae. Next base: position 3,980 of record NW_027628405.1, on the reverse strand, counting down.
AAAAAAAAAAAAAAAAAAAAAAAAAAAAAAAAAAAAAAAAAAAAAAAAAAAAAAAAAAAAAAAAAAAAAAAAAAAAAAAAAAAAAAAAAAAAAAAAAAAAAAAAAAAAAAAAAAAAAAAAAAAAAAAAAAAAAAAAAAAAAAAAAAAAAAAAAAAAAAAAAAAAAAAAAAAAAAAAAAAAAAAAAAAAAAAAAAAAAAAAAAAAAAAAAAAAAAAAAAAAAAAAAAAAAAAAAAAAAAAAAAAAAAAAAAAAAAAAAAAAAAAAAAAAAAAAAAAAAAAAAAAAAAAAAAAAAAAAAAAAAAAAAAAAAAAAAAAAAAAAAAAAAAAAAAAAAAAAAAAAAAAAAAAAAAAAAAAAAAAAAAAAAAAAAAAAAAAAAAAAAAAAAAAAAAAAAAAAAAAAAAAAAAAAAAAAAAAAAAAAAAAAAAAAAAAAAAAAAAAAAAAAAAAAAAAAAAAAAAAAAAAAAAAAAAAAAAAAAAAAAAAAAAAAAAAAAAAAAAAAAAAAAAAAAAAAAAAAAAAAAAAAAAAAAAAAAAAAAAAAAAAAAAAAAAAAAAAAAAAAAAAAAAAAAAAAAAAAAAAAAAAAAAAAAAAAAAAAAAAAAAAAAAAAAAAAAAAAAAAAAAAAAAAAAAAAAAAAAAAAAAAAAAAAAAAAAAAAAAAAAAAAAAAAAAAAAAAAAAAAAAAAAAAAAAAAAAAAAAAAAAAAAAAAAAAAAAAAAAAAAAAAAAAAAAAAAAAAAAAAAAAAAAAAAAAAAAAAAAAAAAAAAAAAAAAAAAAAAAAAAAAAAAAAAAAAAAAAAAAAAAAAAAAAAAAAAAAAAAAAAAAAACAACACAAACACACAAAACAACAAAACACAAACAAAAAAAAAAACACAACAAACAACACAAACAACACAAACAAAACAACAACCACAAAACACAAAACAAAAACACAACAAACACAAAAAACCACAAAACAACAAAACACAACACAAAAACAAAAAACCACAAAATAAAACAAAAAAAAAAACAAAAAACAAAACAAAACAAACCAAACAAACACAAAAACACAACAAAACAACACAACCAACACACACAACCCAACACACAAAAAAAAAAAAAAAAAAAAAAAAAAAAAAAAAAAAAAAAAAACAAAAAAACAACAAAAACAAAAACAACAAAACCACCAACAAAAAACAACAACACAAAAAAACACAAACACAAAACAAACAACAAACACACAAAAACAAACCCACAACAAACAACACACAAAAAAAAACAAACAACACAAACACAACAAAACACACAAAACACAAAACAAAAACAAACCAACCAAAAAACCACAAAAAACAACGAACAAAACTCAACAACACAAAACACACAACAAACACAAAACACAAAACAAACAACACAACAACACAAAACAATCACACTCAACAAAACAACAACAAAACACACAATACACAACAAACACAACAAATCACAACAACAAAACACAACAACACAAAACCAAACAACAACAACAAAACACAAACAACACAAAACACACAACAATCCACAAAACAACAAAACAACACACACAACACACAACAACACACACAAACAACAACAACAACAACAAACAACAAACAACAACACCAAACACAAAAAACAACACAAACCAACACACAACAACAAACCACAACAACAAACAAAAACAACAACAACACAACACAACAACAAACAACAAACAACACAAACAACCACAACAACAAACACAACACAACAACAACAACAAAACACAAACAACACACAAAACAACAACAACAACACACAACACAACAACACACAAAACAACAACACACAACAAACAACACAACACAACAAACACACACAAACACAACAACAACAACAACACAACACACACACAACAACAACAAACACAACAACACAACAAAACACACAAAAACAAATCACCAAACAACAAAACACACCAACAACAACAAACCAACACACACATACACACAACAACACAACAAACACATACAAACACACACCAACACACAAACAAACAAAACAAACCAACAAAACCAAAACACACACAAACAAAACAACAAACACACAAAACACACAACAAACAACAAACACAACAACAAAAAACCACAACAAAACAAACACAACAACAACACACAACACAAACACAAACAACAAACAACAACCAACACCACCAAACAACACACAACAAAACACACAAACACAACAACACACAACACATACAACACACAACAACACAACAACAACAACAAAAACAAACAAAACACACAACAAAACAACAAACACAAACAAACACATAACCAAAAACAAAACAACAACAATACACAAACAAACACACAAAAACAAAAAACAACACAACAAAACAACACACACAACAAACACACACACACAAAACACAACACAATACCACAAACCAACAAAAAAACAACAACACAAACAACACAACAACAAACAACACACAAACAACAACAAACACAAACAACAAAAACACAACACAAACACACAAAACAAAACAAACACACAAACAAACACACACAAACAACACAACAAAAACAAACAACAAACACACAACAAAAACAAAAACAAACACACACAACAAACAAACAAAACAACACAACAACAACAACAAACAAACCAAACAAACAAACACAAACAAAACAAACAAAACAAAACAACACACAAAAACAAAACAAAACAACAACCAAAACAAAACACACACACAAAAAACAACAAAAAACACACCAAAAAAACAAAACAACAACAACAACACAACAACAAAATCAAAACACAACACAACAACAAAACAACCACCAACAAAACAAACACAACAAAACAACAACAACACAAACAAAACAAACAAACAACAAACACACAAACAAAACAAAATACAACAAAACACACAACAACACAACACAAAACACACACAACACAAACAACAAACACAAAAACACAACAAACAACAACAACACAACAACAAACAACACACCAAACAACAAACACACACAACAACACAAAACAACAACAACACACAACACAAAAACAAACCACAACAAAAACACAACACACAAAACAACAAAAACCAAACACACACAACAAACACAAACAACAACACAAAACAATAAACAACCACAAACACAACACACAAAACAACAAACACAACAACACAACAACACACAAAACAACACAACACACATACAACAACAAACACAACACAAAACAACAACAATCACAACAAACAAACAACAAACACAAACACAACATCCAAACAAACACATAACAACATCACACAACACAAACACAAACAAAACACAAACACACACAACACAACACAAAAAACAACAAACCAACACACAAACACACAACACAACACAACAACACACACAAAACAAACAACAAAACTACCAAACACAACAAAACACACAAAACAAACAAAACAAAAACAAAACAACAACAAACACACAAAACACAACAACAAACACACCAAAACAACAAACACACAACACAAAAACACAACACAACAAACACACACACACAACCAAACACAAAAATCACAACAACCACAACACAACAACACAACAACAACACACAAACAACCACAAAACAAACACACAAACACACACACACAAACAACAACACAAAACACAACAAACAACAACACAAACACACAACAACACAACACAAAAAAACAACACACACAACAAACAACAACACAAACACACACCAAACAACAACAACACAACACAAAACCAAACACAAACCACAAACCAAAACAACAAACAACAACAAACACACAAACAACAACACACACAACACCACAACACCACAACACACAAAAACAACACACAAAAAACCACAACAAAACACAAAACACAAACAAAAAAAACAACCACAACACAACAACAAACACAAAAACACCACAACCACACAACCAAACACACACAAACAACACAACCAACACCACAAACAAACA
>NW_027628404.1:0-4165 GCF_034508935.2 Berghia stephanieae | reverse complement strand
CCCCTCCCCCCTTTTTCCCCCCCTCCTCTCTTTCCCCCCCCCCTCCCCCTTTCTCTCTCCGCTTCTCCCCCCCCCTTTTTTATCCCAGAACTTTATGATTTTTTTTACTATAATATAATATATATAATATATATATATATATATAAAATATATAAAATATATATAAATAATATTTTTAATTAAATTTATATATAAGTAGGGTGAGGTGATTTTTATGATGATGATGATGATGAGAGAATATGATGATGATGATGATATGAGATATGAGATATGATGATGATGAGAGACGATGATAAATGCTGATGTTGATGACAATGAAATCAGATAATAATACTTTTTCTTCTTCCCTTTTTTTGCAATCTACTTCACATGGAGGGTTTCTCTCTCTCTCCTCCTCCTCTCCTTCTCTCCCTCTCTCCCTCTCTCCTTTCTTTCTGTTTTCCTTTTCCCTTCTCTTTCCCCCTTTAACAACGAAATAAACGAAGTTGCTATTGGGGTGATAAAATTTGATGCAGATAAATCCGACGACGACGAGGGTGAGATATGAATAATGTTGAAAATAATTAAATTATTTATGAAATAAATTTAGTTAAAAATGCTCATACCTGTTGAAATACTTTTTTGGGGTTGTCGTTTTTCGTAAAAAATATTAGTCTAAAGAATTTTATTTCCCCCCCCCCCTCTCTCCTCTTCTCTCTCTCTCTCTCTCTCTCTATCACCTTCCCCCCTCTTGCTAAAACCCTTTTTCATCATTGCTGATTCCACTCACACTAACACAGACACACACACATCACACACAGTACAACACACACACCACACTAACATACCTCTCCCCCTCTCTCTCTTCTCTCCCTCTCTCTCTCTCTCTCTCTCTCTCTCCTTCTCCCCTTGCTATCAACCTTCATCATTGTGATTCCACCATTCACCACACACGCTCTTTCTCCACCACACATACACATACTTCTCTCTCCCTCTTCTCCCTCTCCTCTCCTCTCTTTCTTTCTTTCTCTCATTCTTACACGGTTATTAACCGTTTTTATTTTCCCGCGTTCTCATTTCCCCCCGTTGTTCTCGGGATTCTCTCTCTTTCCCTCTAATTTTTTATATCAGACTTTTTACTTTTTTATTTTTTTTTTTCCGATCTCTCCTCCCTCTCTCTCTTCCCTCTCTCTCCTCTCTCTCCTCTTTTTTGGTGTGGTGGGTGTGGGGGTTGTGTGTTTCTTCTTTTTTCTCTTTCTTTTTTTATTTCACCCCTTTTACCTTGAGATAAATTTCACACTTATTTTTGTAGAGATCGCCACAGGGTGCAGCGTACCATTTGTTACGACTGATCATGACGCAATCAATCTCACTCCATTGTGGGTTCCCCTTCTCCCCAAGGTTTTAACCTATCAAAATTTAGAGCCGGGGGGCGGTGGGGGGGGGGGGGGGGGGAAGTAAAGCTGTGAACATTTCAATAGACGGGAATAACCCGCCTCTCGGGCAATCCATAAGTAAAACAATGGCAGGATTTGGAGATACAGAAACTCACTGTTTTACTATCGAGGTTTTTGGTTTTTAATAAAATCCTTTTACTGTTCACCGCTTGATCAATTGAACCCAACACAGAAAATTATTGTAAACCAAAATTTTTAACGACAAAAAATCATGTGATAACTATCACCCCTTTGCGGGATAAAAAACAATAACAAATTCAAGAGGGTCGATTTTCCCTTAGTATTGTTTTATAAAAACCCAATATGTTTTGGGTGTGAGGTGTGTAAATTTTATGTTTTAATTTTTGGTAAAATCGAATGGGTTAAGTGAAGTTGAAAATTGGTTATACAAAAGAGCCACGTTAACTTGTTCCTACACTAAGACCGAGCCTCGTTAACTTGTAGCCTGCACTAAACCGTACCATCGAACGTAGCCTGACACTAAGACCGTAGCCACGTTAACTTGTACCTGACACAAAACCCTCCCATCGTAAATTATAGCCTGACACTGACCAAAAAATGACGTAAAAAGGGTCAGTCTTTTGCCACACAAGAAAACAAATCGTGAGATGTTTTAAATAGTTCAACCAATGAAATAACTTTTTTCCCTTGAGCTCTACTAATACACCTCCAACGCTACAAAAACCTAAAAAATGACATCAAACTGCCATAAAAGGGGGTTTAGTGTACCACGTTAAGTTATACCCTACACTGAAACCCAAAAAGACTGACATTTGACGTCATTTTTTGGTTTTTGTACCACCTAGTTATTTCTTTAGTATGCTCTGGAAAACAAGGGGCCCCCTTTGGTTAACATTGAATACAACCACATTTGTTTTTTTTTGTGCCAAAAAGCGGCATTTTGACGTCATTTTTTGGTCATGTCGGGCCATAACTTAACGAGGATACGTTCTAGTTCACTATATTAGAATCGCTGGAAAGGGAGTTCACAACTTCCACCCGGGAAAGTTAACGACAACCACAAACTCGTGTAACCATAAACTTTTATAGTCGGGTAAATACAGTTATGAAAACAATCAAAAACCCGGGGGATGGAAAAACAAAAAAAGGGCATATGACTCTTGCAACTACATATGTTAACGCAAAGACCCACAAGCCCCACTAAGACCAAGACCAATATTTTGACGTCATTTTGGGTTTGTGCTGCGTTTTGTGCGTTTTTGTTATGGGCTAAAGGGAAACAATGATAAAATTTGGTTGAACAAAGAAAAAAATTCACATTTGCTTTCTTTATGACTAAATTGTCTTTTGGGGTAATAATTTGCTCAGTTCGGGCAAAAGTTAAATAGCACGCTTTTAAACCCCATTACACCCATATTTTGACCTTTTTTTTAGGTTTTTGGCCCGCCTGGTGAGTTGTCTGTGATATGGCCCGGGAAACAAGTGACCCTTGGGTTAAACGTTAAACCCCACTCACGATTGTTTTTTTTTTGGGGCCCAAAGACGTCTTTCCACGTCTTTGTTGGTCAGGCGACCCCATCGTTAAAAAAAGCCTGACACTGAAACCCCAAAAAGACGGGGTTTATACGTCTTTAAAATTGGCTTTTGCACCCCTAGTGGGGTTCGTTAGTAAGCCATGGAAACAAGGGTCCCTTTGGTTAACTAGAATAAAACCACATTTTTTTTTCCAGGATTGTCGTTAAACCAAGGAAAAAAGTGACCCCACTTGCTGCATGAATACAACTCCCCTTTTGTTTTTTTTTGCGGGCAAAGATTTTTTTCACGTCATTTTTTTTGGTCAGGTCGGGCTAAGATATTGCAGATGACGTCACTCGGGCCCTTTGTTATTGTTTTTGCCATCCCTTTGTGAGTTGTACTCACTAAACGTTTAACCTGACATAAAAGTTCATGTAAACAAGTTTTGGTTCGCCGTTATACTTCCGGATGGCAATTTGTGAACCCCTTTGGGCCAAGCCATTCTATCTAAGAAGGCCTCATTTGAAAGTGTTCACAGTTTTGAAAGATCTAACATCACGATTGGGCATTTTGTTTTCATTTACTCAAGTATGTTTTTCAAATTTTATAAAAAAACAACCGTTTACATTTTTTAAAAATATCCTCTTGACAGCAACAAACATGTGAAGTGACTCGGGTTTACGAAAAAATAAAAAAATTGCTCCCATAGTTTTAGTCCTTTAAAATACATGATCGCACATTTCGACCCATTTTTATTTCAACCACATCTTCAACCGTCCCCCCCCCCCCCCCCCCCCCCCCCCCCCCCCCCCCGTGATTAACAACACGTATTGTTTTATTATAGCCGTTCCAGCCGTTTTTTTCCCCCTTTTTCCCTTTATCTTTGGGATTTTTCTTCATTAGGGTATATACAAAACGAAGGGTTTGCGCTAAGTGAACAATTGGAGGGTTTTCCCCAGTAACGTATTTACACAGTGAATTATGTTGTGATTGAAATTCCCAAAAGGTCTTGACCGGGGTTTTTCCTTTTCACAAATTCATGTGCATTTACTCTTTAACATTGGAACCCGATTTTTAAAACGACATAGCAAATAGTACATTTTGTACAAAATTGGCAAAAACAATTGTTACATTTTAATATTTGAAAGCCAGGGGCTAGTGGCCTGTTAAGATTTCTACATTCACAAAAAAGAATAAAAAACAATATGGATTAAACATGCAAATTTATCACAATGGGGGAACATTTTCAAGTA
>NW_027628403.1:0-4168 GCF_034508935.2 Berghia stephanieae | reverse complement strand
TTTCCCATTAACCATTTTCTTTCCATATGTCTTTAAATTTTAATTCTTTATTTTTAATGACGCCGGAAGACTAATTTGTGTAAGCGCCGTAAAACTTTTAAAACACAAACCTTTCTCTCGAGTGCCTTAAATGCTGATCTTTGATCTACATTATGCACTTATATTCTCTTTTAGTAAGTATGAAATGACATTTGACCTTGGAATGAAAGGATGCCATCATTATCAGTCGGATCCGTCTGACGCATTTTGAAGCCACCCAGAGGATCTCAACAAGATATGAAGTGAGTAGAAAAGTGCCAGAAGACAATAGAGAATAAATTTTTTTTTTTTTTTTTTTTCGCGGCGGTGGTGGGGTTTGAACCTGCGACCTTATTGGTACGACAACTCCGCCTGGCAGGTGAGAGCGTGGCTCTACCGTGTGAGCTATCCACGAACACAAAAATATTCGTTTCAAACCCAAAGTCATTTCTAGATCCCTCTCTCACCCACTTCTTGAGATCGCGATTCGTTCGCCACCATCGCGAAGTAATTTTGACCAGCAGTTAAGCTTAATAGCCAATATTCTCATCACAACATATAACATAGAAACGATGAGACATTGAGTATGCTCCGGTGTATGGGTTGAATTTTTAATTCAGAAAAGTGAGTGGAGCAGGCACTTATGTTTGGTAACACAAGATATGAAGTGAGTAGAAAAGTGCCAGAAGACAATAGAGAATAAAAAATTTTTTTCGCGGCGGTGGTGGGGTTTGAACCTGCGACCTTATTGGTACGACAACTCCGCCTGGCAGGTGAGAGCGTGGCTCTACCGTGTGAGCTATCCACGAACACAAAAATATTCGTTTCAACCCAAAGTCATTTCTAGATCCCTCTCTCACCCACTCTTGAGATCGCCGATTCGTTCGCCACCATCGCGAAGTAATTTTGACCAGCAGTTAAGCTTAATAGCCAATATTCTATCACAACATATAACATAGAAACGATTGGAACATTGAGTATGCTCCGGTGTATGGGGTGAATTTTTAATTCAGAAAAGTGAGTGGAGCAGGCACTTATGTTGGTAACAACCAAGATATGAAGTGAGTAGAAAAGTGCCAGAAGAAATAGAGAATAAAAAAATTTTTTTTTCGCGGCGGTGGTGGGGTTTGAACCTGCGACCTTATTGGTACGAAAACTCCGCCTGGCAGGTGAGAGCGTGGCTCCCGTGGGGCTATCCAGAACAAAAAAATTTTCGTTTTAAAAAACCCAAAGTCATTTCTAATCCCTTCTCCCCCCCACTTCTTGAATCGCCGATTCGTTCCCCACATCGGAAGTAATTTGCCCAGCAGTTAAGCTTAATAGCCAATATTTTCATCAAAACATATAAATAGAAACGATTGGACATTGGTATTCCGGTGTAGGGGGGAATTTTTTAATTAAAAAGTGGGGGAGCAGGCACTTTATTTGGTAAAACAAGATATGAAGGTAGAAAAGTCCCAGAAGACATAAGAAAAAAAAAATTTTTTTTTTCGCGGCGGGGGGGGTTTAACCCTGCGCCCTTTTTGGGTTAGAACTCCCCTGGCAGGTGAGAGCTGGCTCTCCGTGGAGCTACCCAGAACCCCAAAAATATTCCCTTTTCAAACCCAAATAAAACCGCCGCAAAAAATTTTTTTTCTTTTTTCTTCTGGACTTTTACTCATTATATCTTTTTGTTCCAACAAAAGTCCGCTCCATCACTTTTCTGAAAAAAAAATTCACCCCATACCCCGGGCATACTAAATGTCCAATCGTTTCTTTTTTATATGTTTGGATGAGAAATTGGCTATTAAGCTTAAGCTGGTCAAAATTACTTCGCGAGGTGGCAAAATCGGCGATCTCAAGAAGGGGGGAGAAGAGGGATCTAGAAATGACTTTGGGTTTAAAAACAAATATTTTTGTGTTGTGGATTACAGGGAAAGGGCCCGCTCTCACCTGCCAGGCGGATTGTCTCCCAAAAAGGTCGAGGTTCAAACCCCCCCACCGCCCGAAAAAATTTTTTATTCTCTTTGTTTTCGGCATTTTTACTCACTTCTTCTTGTTTTCCAAACAAAAAGTCCCCTTTTCCCACTACTTTTTTAAATTTAAAAAAATTCCCCCATACCCCGGGAGCATACTAATGTCCAATCGTTTCTATGTTTATGTTTTGGGGAAATATTGGCTATTAGTTTAAAACTGGGGTAAAATTATTCGCGGGGGTGGCGAACGTTTCGGCGATCTCAAAAAGGGGGGGAAGGGGATCTAAAAAGGGGTTTTGGGTTTTTGAAACGAATATTTTTGTGTTCGGGGAAGTCAACGGTAGGCCACGCTCTCCTCCCAGGCGGGTTGTGTCCAAAAAAGGCGCGGGGTTAAAAACCCACCACCGCCGCGAAAAATTTTTTTATTCTCTATTGTTTTTGGGCATTTTTTCTACTCATTCATATCTTTTTTGTTACCAACAAAAGGGCCCTGCCCCACTCATTTTTGAATTAAAAATTCCCCCCATAACCGGAGCATACTCAATTCTCAATCGTTTTAGTTTTTTTTTGTGATGGAAAATTGGCTTTAAAGTTTAAATGCTGGTAAAAATTTACTTCGCGATGGTGGCGAACGAATCGGGATCCCCAAGAAGTGGTGGAGAGGGATCTAGAAATGACTTTGGGGTTTTTAAAACAATTTTTTTTGGGTTCGGGGATAGCTCCCCGGGTAAGCCACGCTCCCCCTCCCGGGCGGAGTTGTCGTACAATAAGGTCGCAGGTTTCAAACCCCACCCCCGCCGGAAAAAATTTTTTTTCTCTTTGTCTTCGGGCTTTTTTACCACTTATTTTTGTTGTTACCAAATAAGTTGCCCCATCACTTTTCTTTTAAAAATTCCCCCATACCCCGGGCATACTCAATGTCTCATCTTTTAGTTATTTTTTTGGGGATAAATATTGGCTTTTAAAGCTTAACTGTGGTAAAAATTACTTCGCGATGGTCAAACGAATCGGCGATCTAAAGAAGGGGGTGAGAGAGGATTAGAAATGACTTTGGGTTTGAAAAATATTTTTGTGTTCGTGGATAGCTCACACGGTAGACCCACGCTCTCCCCTGCCAGGCGGAGTTGTGAAAAATTAAGGTCGAGGTTCAAACCCCCCACCACCGCCGCGAAAAAATTTTTTATTCTCTTTTGTTTCTGGCACTTTTCAAACTCATATCTTGTTGTTCCCAACATAATCTCTCCACTCACTTTTCTAAATTTAAAAAAACACCCCGGGATCTCAAAAAACGCCGGAGACCGTCGGGAGCCATCCAAAAGATCGGGGGCTGTCCGGGGCCATTGAAGCCTTTCTGAGCCGCGCAGAAGCCGTCGGGAGCACCCGGAGCAGTGGGAGCCTCTGAGCCCCCCGGATGCATCGGAATGCGCGGAGGCAACTGTTCCCACATCTACAACCCCCCCAGCTCCACATCACCCCAAAAATTTACCAATACCACCACCCCCCAAAACCACTAATCACATAACTACTACAACCACCACCCCCACCAAAACCCCTATAACCACATCCTCATCCGTCCCCTACCACCCTACTACAACCACCTCACCACCACCATACTACAATCCCCCTACCATATCATTACACAAATACACAACTTCCACAAAACCTCCCACACCACATATTATCATGCTCCCACTACCACGCTCCTGTATACCTAAAAAAACAGGAAAATCTTATTTTTGCCGGGAAGAGAACTTAGACCCAAGGTCAAGTTTTCCAGGTTCCTCGCGCAGATGTTTCTAGTGAGAGATCTTTTACCCCTTGGCAGGGGTCTTAGGGAACCAACTTTACCCCTAAAAAAGCCCGAATTAAAAACTTTAAAAGAAATTTAAAACAATCTCTTTGAAAATCATTTGATTTTTAACATTTCAAATTAGGCCTCATGTTATAGATACCAAAAATTTCTTTTGAGCACATGGTGGTAATTAGATTAAAAAATTTTGAATGCCTTAAAATTTTTAAAATTTCTATGTTAAATTAGCTTTTCAATTATTTTTGTGTTTTTTTGCATTTAAAGCGCTCTGGACATTGTGGATCTAGGGCTTTAAATTCATTCTTCATATTCATTCTTTCATACCCCACACCATCGCCACCACCCCCCCAAACATTACATCCAACTCCCAGCACCCCCCCAAACC
>NW_027628402.1:0-4170 GCF_034508935.2 Berghia stephanieae | reverse complement strand
AGGGCCCCAAGCCCACACCCCCACCAGCACCAGCCCGCACCCAGCCACCCCCCCAACCCCCCCCAGCCCCCCCCCTTTCGCCCCCCCAGAGACCCACAAGCCCCACCCCACAGAACCAGACCCCCCCCCCAAGCCAGGCAGACAGAGCCCCCCCGGCCCCAGCCCAAAACCCCCCCGGCACCCAAGAGCAGCCCCTGCCCCCCAGCCCCCCAAGCCCCCAGCCAGCCACAGAAGCCCCCAGAAGCCCCCCCAAAACCCCCCCCAGCCCCCAGGAACCCAGAGCCCCCCACCCCCCAAAACCCCCCCCCAGGCCCCAGAGCCACCCCAAACCCCCAGCAGACCTGCCCCCAACCCCCCACACCCCAGCCCACCCACCCGCCCACCCCCAGAGCGCCACAAAAGCAGCCCCACAGCGAACCAGCAGAGCCCCCCAGACCCCACCCAGAGCCCCACCCCCCAGACAGCAGCAGCCCACAGCCCCCAGACAGACAGCCCCCCCCCAGACCCAGGAAAGCCCCCGCCAGGCCAGCCCCCCCCCCAAAAGCCCAACCGGGCGCCCCAGCCCCCCACCCACAGCAGAACACCCCAGCCCCCAAAAACCCAAACCCGGCACCCCCCCAGCCCCCAGACCCACAGAACCCCCAGACCACCCCAGAGACAGCAGCAGACCCACCCCCCCCCCCAAAAACCCCCACACAGCAGAGGCCCCCCCACAGCCCAGCCCCCAGAACAAGACCGGGCCCCAAAACCCCACCCCCCACCCCGGCCAGCCCCCAGCGCCACCCCCAGCCCCCCAGCACCAGCCCCCCGCCAGCCCCCAGCGCCAAAAAGGCCACCCAGCAGCCCCCCGAGCCCCCCAAGGAAAAAAGGGCCCCCCACCAGCAGGCAGCCCCCCCCGCCCACACCCCAGCACCCCCCCAGCCCCAAAGCCCCCAGCAGCCCCCCAGCCCCACCCCCGACCCCAGCCCCCCCAGTGAAAAGCCCCCAACCCCCCAGCACACCAAGCCCCCCCCCCCAGAAGATAGCCCCACCAGCCCCCCCCCCCCCCAAAAGCAGACCCCCAGACCCCCCCCCCACCCCAGCCCCCCCTGCCAAGCCAGCCCCAGCAGAGGCCAGCCGCAGCGAGAGACCAGAAGCAGCAGCACCAGCAGCACACCAGCCAGCCAGAACCACCCCACCCAAAGGGGTCCCCCAGCAGCACCACAGCAGCAGCAACAGGCAGTCAGCCCCAGAGCGACAGCCACCCAGCAGCAGACCAGCCCACCAAGCAGCACAGGCCAGACACCCCCAGAGCCCAGACCCCCGCAGCAGCACCACAAACAGCCCCGCAGAAACAGCAGACACACAGCACAGCAGCAGCACGCCCACACAGCCCACCAAACCCAGCCCAAAAGCAGCAAGGCACCAGCCGCCCACCAGCCCACCAGCCACAGCAGCAAGCACCAGCCAGCAGCCAGCAGCACACCCACACCCCCCAGACAGGCACCAGCACAGCAGCCAGACACAGACAGCCCCAGCAGAGCCAGCAGCCAGCAGCAGACCCCCAGACCAGCCCCAGCAGCACAGAACACAGCCACCAGACCACCCCAGCTCAGCAGCAGCAGCCAGACCCCCACACCAGCAGCAGATAGAAGCCAGAGCACAGCAGCACAGGCACCAGCGCACAAGCAGCACCACCCAGCCAGCAAGACCCAGCAGCCAGCCCCAGCCAGCCAGCAGCAGCACACCCCAGCACCCAGAGCCGCCCACACAGCAGCAGCAGAGCGCACAGCAGCAGCCAGCCAGCAGCAGCCCAGCAGACCCAGCAGGCAGACAGCAGCAAGCACCCAGCAGCAGTACAGCACACAGCACGACCACAGCCACCAGCCAAGCCACAAGCACCAGCCAGCAGCAGCACAGCCAGCACCAGCAGCACCCAGCAAGCAGCAGACAGCAAGCCAGGAGCCAGCAGCCCCCGCCAGCACAGCACAGCCCAGCCACACACCCAGCCAGACGATGCCAGCAGCACACAGCAGCAGCCACAGCAGCAGCCTCAGCAGCCAGCAGCACCCAGCAGCCGCAGCCCAGCACAGCAGCAGACCAGCAGAGCCAGCCAGCCCCAACCCCCAGCAGCAGAGCCCCCCCACCAGAAAACCAAACACCCCACCCCCAAGCACCCAAACACAACACGCACCCCAAAAGCCACCAACCCAGAACCCCCCACCAGCACAGCAGAGACCCAGCAGAGACCCAGCCCCAGCCCCCCAGCCAACAGCCCAGCACCGGGCCCCCCAGCCCAGGCACACCAGACCCAACCCACCCAAAGAAACACGCCAGGGGCCAGCAGCCAGCCGGGAAACCCCACCAGCCACAGACCCCCAAAACAGCAGACACAGAAGCGGGCAGGCCCCCAGCAGCAGAGAAGACCACAGCAGACCACCCCCCAAAAGCCAAAAGCGTCAACACCACACAGCCAGCCCCCACCCAGCAGCCCAGCCAGCAGAAAGCAGCACCACAGAAAACCAGAGCCACAGAAACCCCCACAGACAGCACAGCCCACCACCCAACCAGCAGCACCCACCCCCAAAAGCCCCCCCAGCAAGCCCCCCAACCCACCCCAGCCGACCCAGCACAGAAACACCCCCGCCACCCCAGCAGCCGACACACCCAGCAGAAAAACCCCGGCCCCAGCCCCACCCAGCCCACCCCAGCAAACCCCCAAAGCGGGACAGCCCACAAAGAGCACCCCACCCCACCCCGGAAGAAAACCCACCCCACGAAACAGAGCCCCCAGCCCAGACACAGCAGCCCCACCCCGCCCCAGCACACCCCACCCCCAGCAGCCACCCAGAAACCCAGGGGAAGCAGCCCCCCCAGCCCCCCAGCAGCAGCACCCCACCAAACCAGCCCCCCGCACACCAGCCCAAAACCCCCAACCCCCCCCGCAGCCAGAAAGCACAGCAGAGCCGCCCAGCCCGCCCGGGCCCCCAAGCCCCCCCACCAGCCACCCCAAAAACCCAAGCAGACCCCAAGCCAGCAAGAGCGGGCCAAGCCCCCCCCCCCGGGCCCAGCACCCCCCCCCAGCACCAGCACAGCCCCCCCACAGCCCCCCCAGCCACAGCCCCCCAAAACCACCCCACCCAGACCCAGCAGACCCAAAGCACCCCAAAAACCAAGCCAGCAGCAGCAAAAACAGCAAAACCCAACCCCCCCACCCCAAAACAGAAAGGGAAGCCCACCCCAAGGCCCCCGCCGCCCCCACCCAAAAGCACACCCCCAGCAAAAACCCCCAACCCCAGCAGTCCACCCAGACAGCACGAAAACCAAAAACAGCACCCCGCCAAACCCCACCCCAGCCCAGAGAAACCGCCCCCCCACCAGCACAGCCGCCGCAGAAAGGCGCAGAGCACACACCCAGACAGCCACCCCCCCCAAGCACCCCGGAAAAGCCCCCCCCCCAACCCCCAGCGCGAAACCCCCCACCCCCCCAGCCACCCAAAAACCCCCCGGGCCACCCCCAGCCACCCAGGGCCCAGGCACCAAACGGGGGGGCCACACAGCGGGCCCCAGACCCCCCAAACCCAGAGCACCCAACCCAAGAAGACAGCCCCCCCCAGCACCCCCAACAGCACCCAAAGCACCCCACCCAGCCAAAAAGGGGGCCCCCCGGGCCAGAAGGCCCCAGAAAAACCCCGGCGGGCCCCAAAGCCCCCCGCGGGCCCACCCCAGCAGGGGGAGCAAGGAAACCCAGCAGCACCCACACCCCCACCCCAGAACACCCACCCCCCCACCCCACCCCAACAGCACCCCACCGCCACCAGGCCGGGGGGGCCAGAAAACCCCAGCCACCCAAAAAAAACCCACCCCCCACCGGGACAGCAGCAGCCAGCCCCAGCCCACGGGCACACCAGCACCCCGGCGGGGACCCCAGCCCCAGCACCCACCCCAAAAAAACCAGAGCACCACACCCAAGACAGAAAGCGGGGGCCAGCGAACCCCAAAACAGCAAGCAACCCCCCCCGCACCACCCCACCCCAGCAGCAGCCACCAGCACCCCACCCAGCCAGAAACAGCAAAACCACCCCCCACACCCAAAGCCCCCAAAAGCACCACGGGCCCAGCCGCCCCACCCCCAAAAACACCCACCCCAGACCCCCAGCCCCAGCACCCCACCCCAGCAAAAAGCCCCCA
>NW_027628401.1:0-4170 GCF_034508935.2 Berghia stephanieae | reverse complement strand
TTTTTCTTTTTTTTTTTTTCAGAGGGGGGGCAGAAAAAAATAATCCGCGTGGGGAGAATATTTTCGCTTTTTTTTTTTTTTTTTGTTTCAGAGCGCGGCTGAGAAAAAATAAAAGCCCGAGTGGAATATTTTTAAATTTTTTTCTTTTTTTTTTTTCGATTAGAGCCCGACGCAAAATAAAAGTCGCAGTGGGAGAATTTTTGCATTTTTTTTTTTTTGTTCAGAGGCGGACGCAGAAATTTTAAAGCCCGGGGAGTGGGAGAATACTTCAAATTTTTTTTTTTTTTGATTCAGACGCGGCTGCAAAATTTAAAAGTCGGCATTTGGAGAATATTTCGCATTTTTTTTTTTTTCTCTTTAGCGCGGATGCAGAAATAAAATCCGCAGTGGAGAATACTTTCCTTTTTTTTTTTTTTTCGTTTTCAAGGGGGACGCAGAATAAAAGTCCGAGGGGGAAATACTTTCGATTTTTTTTTTTTTTTTTGTTTTGGCGGGGTGCAGAAATATAAAGCCCGCGGAGAAATTTCCATTTTTTTTTTTTTTTTTTTCGTTTCAGAGCGCGGATCGAATAAAAAGTCGAGGGGGGAGAATATTCGCATTTTTTTTTTTTTTTGAGGGGGACTGCAAAAATTTTAAATCCCAGGGGAAAATTTCTTTCGTTTTTTCTTTTTTTTTCAAAAACAGGGGCGGACTGCAAAAATAAAAAGTCCCAGTGGGAAATATTTCGCTTTTTTTTTTTTTTTTTCACAGAGCGGGATGCAGAAATAAAAGTCGCAGGGGAGAAAAATTTAATTTTTTCTTTTTTTTTTTTTAGAGCGCGGACTGCAAAAAATAAATTTGCAGGGGAATCTTTCGATTTTTTTTTTTTTTTTGATTCAGGGGCCGAGCAAAAAAAAAGTCCGCGGAGATACTTTCGATTTTTTTTTTTTTTTTTCGTTCAGAGCGGGACGCAAAAATAAAACCCGAGTGGGAGAATACTTTCGCATTTTTTTTTTTTTTTCAAAGGGGACTGCAAAAAAAAAGTCCGAGTAGGAGAATACTTCGATTTTTTCTTTTTTTTTTCCTTTCGAGCGCGGACTGCAGATATAAAATTCCGCAGTGGGAGAATATTCCGCATTTTATCTTTTTTTGTTTCAACGGGGACTGCGAAATAAAAGTCCGCAGTGGGAGAATACTTTCGCATTTTTCTTTTTTTTTTTTTTTCATTCAGAGCGCGACAGCATAAAATAAAAAGTCCGCAGTGGGAGAATACTTTCGCATTTTTCTTTTTTTTTTTTTCGATTCAGAGCGCGGACTGCAGAAATAAATGTCCGCAGTGGGAGAATACTTTGCATTTTTCTTTTTTTTTCGTTTCAGAGCGCGGACTGCAGAAATAAAAGTCCGCAGTGGGAGAATATTTCCATTTTATCTTTTTTTTTTGATTCAGAGCGCGGACTGCAAAAATAAAAAGTCGCAGTTGGGAGAATATTTTCGCATTTTTCTTTTTTTTTTCGATTCAGAGCGCGGACTGCAGATATTAAAGTCCGTCAGTGGGAGAATACTTCGCATTTTATTTATTTTCCTTCGTTCAATCTGGCGGATTGCGTAAATTTTTAATGTCGCAGAGGGAATACTCGATTTTAAAATTGTTTTTTCGATGATGACTCGCAGTCTTTTTAAATTAAATCGAGCGCGGTGAGAATAAGTCCGCATGGTGATCTTTTTTTTTTCTTTTTCAGCCGACTTCAGAATAAATCCGCAGGGGAGAATAACTTTCGCATTATTAATTATTTTTTTTTTCTTTTCAGTTCGTGAGCGACGATAAAAGTCATAGTCGAGGAAATACTTTCGCATTTTTTTTTTTTTTTCGATTCAGAGCGCGGACTGCAGAATATAAAGTCCGCAGTGGAGAATACTTTCGCATTTTTCTTTTTTTTTTCGATTCAGAGCGCGGACTGCAGAAATATAAAAGTCGCAGTGGGAGAATACTTTCGCATTTTTTTTTTTTTGTTTCGATTCAGACGCGGACCGCATAAAATACGTTCCATTTTGTTTTTTAATTACTTTCGCACTTGTCATTTAAATCGCGTGTTTATTCGAGTTGTGATCTGCTAGATTAAACGTCGCATGGAAATAAAGTCCGCAGTGAATTTTTTTTTTTTTTTTTTGATTTCGCACTGCAGAAATCAAAGTCACATGGAGAAATACTTCGAGACTTGATTTTTTTTTTTTTTTATTGATCGACTGCAGATAAAAAAAGTCCCAGTGAGGAGAATACTTCGCATTTTTTTTTTTTTTTTAGCGACTCGAATTCAGAGCGCACTGCAGAAATATCCTGGAATTTATCTTTTTTTGCATTATGCGTACTTCAGTATAAAGTCCGGTGAGAAATATATTCGCATTTTTACTTTCGTTTTTTTCTTTAGGCGATTGCTTATAAAGCGCGGGAGAATATTCAATGTCTATCTTTTTTTTGGTTTAGACTTGGGATGCAGAAATATAATGTCGCAGTGAGTCAGAAAGCTTTCGATTTATTTTTTTTGATCAGAGGGCGAGAATATAAGTCGCATTGTTACTTTGATTTTCTTTTTCGTTTTTGATAAAAAGCGCAGTGGAGAAATATCCGCATTTTACTTTTTTTTTTGTTTTTTGCGGATCAGAAAAAGTCCGCAGTGGAGAATAATTCGGTTTGTTTTTTTTTTTTTGATTGGGGGACTGCAGATATAAAAGTCCGCAGTGGGAGAATCTTTCGCATTTTTCTTTTTTTTTTCGTTCAGACGGACTGCAGAAATAAAAGTCGCGTGGAAATACTTATCTTTTTTTTTTTTTCGATCAGAATTGTCGCAGTGAAAATTTCAGTTTTTTCTTTTTTTCTTGTTCGTGATGCAGAAAAGCCGATGGAATATGAATTGTTCTTTTTTTTTTTTGAGCCATATATCGCAGGGAGAGACTTCGCATATTTTTTCGAAGACGGGATGCGAATAAGTGGGTGGAATACTTTCGCATTTTTTCTTTTTTTTTTCGTTGTCGAATAAAAAGCGAGTGGAGAATACTTCGCATTTTTTCTTTTTTTCGACGACTATTAAAGTCCAAGTGGAGAATTCGCATTTTATTTTTGTTGAGGGACTGAATAATCTTGGATCTTTCGCATTTTTTCTGTTTTTTTTTCATCGAGGCGAGATAATAAATCCGTGGATTTTCACTTTTCTTTTTTTTTGATTCAGCGCGGATGCGAATATTTCCATTTTTATTTTTTTTTTATTTTGTTTCACAAGACTGAGAAAAATCGAGAATCTTTTGATTTTTTCCTTGTTTCGATAGAGCGCGGATCTAATTAAATCGCATGAGAGTACTTGCATTATTTTTTTTTTTTGTTTTCAGAGCGGGGACTGCATTCTGGATTTTTTATAAAGTCGCATGAGAAACAATTTATCTGGACTCAATTTTTTTTTTTGATCTAGGCATTCTTTTTTTTCGATTAGAGCGCGGAGCAGAATATAAATTCCGTTTCGAGAGAGTAAACTTCAATTGTTTTTTTTATTTTTCTTTTCGATTCAAGGTCAGCATGAAATAGAAATCTGCAGTGGGAGAATACTTTGCATTTTTTTTTTTTTTTTTTCAGATCGCGGCTGGAAATATAAAGTCGGAGTGGAGAATACTTTTCCATTTTTTTTTTTTTTTTCGAGTGGGGGATGATGATATTAAATAAGTCGGCGTTGGAGAATATTTCGCATTTTTTTTTTTTTTATTCATTAGTCGCGATGGAGAATAAAAAGTCCGCAGTGGGAATACTTTGCATTTTTCTTTTTTTCGATTCAGAGCGCGGACTGAAAATTAAAAGTCGCATTGGAGATACTTTCGCATTTTTTCTTTTTTTTTTTCATTTCAGTAGTGGACTGCAGAATAAAATGTCCGCAGTGGGGGAATTACTTTCGATTTTTTTTTTTTTTTTTTCGATTTGAGCGTGGAATGCAGAAATATAAAGTCCGCGGGAGAATACTTCTTCATTTATTTTTTTTTTTTTCGTTTCACAGGGAGCAGAAATATAAAGTCCGCAGTGGGAGAATACTTTCGCCTTTTTTTTTTTTTTTTTTTTAGGTTCAGGGGGATCAGCATATAAAAAATCTCAGTGGGAGAATATTTCGCATTTTTTTTTATTTTTTTTATTCATGAGGGCGGGCTGCAGAAATG
>NW_027628400.1:2500-12500 GCF_034508935.2 Berghia stephanieae | reverse complement strand
TCTTACAACTTTATTCTTATATTTCTATTGGCATATAAGATATGGACACTAAATGCTGAAAATTTAGAGAACAGTGGATATTTGGATATAAATTAGTCTTCGTGAATTATAATAAGGTCCATCATGTCATATTTATCCCATTTATAATGTAAAGCTGAATGCTGGTAATAACTGCTTGCTACTCTCTGCATTAAAGATTAGAGTTAACAAGACTTACCTTCAACAGCAAAAGAGACACTGGATAATAAATCCATGACAATGATGATGAAAAATACATAGTTCCTATCAATATATGAAAATCCTCGATGAAGATGTCAACTGATCGAGAAATATTATCCAGATCACAAGAAATGTTTACACTCCTTCCTTATCCAGGGCAACGCGGTGTAAGCCAACAAGATTCAACATTGCCAAGGTATTGAGGCAATTATAATGGCAGCATCCTAAATAAGATTGAAAAATCCTGGGAATTCAAATCATCCTTTCATTCTGTTGAGAAAAAAGGAAACATGAAGAGAATTAAATACATTTAAAAATTCAAATCATCAATTATCAAATTCTTATATATGTCTTTGGGACCAATACAGAACCCATTGCTTATGGAAAAAAAGGGATCTATATGAAACAGATTTGAAACAACATAATGTGTACGAGATTAAAGACGAGTTTAGCGTGTTTGAAACATATTTAATATTAAAATTGCAAAACTCACGGCTAGGAATAAGCTGCACAAAATAGTACTTGTATAAAAATCCGTAATTAGCTTCAAATCCATATATTGCGATTCAATGGATAGGATGGATGACTATATTACGGTTAAGTGCAGTTTCTTTAGCAGAAACCAGTGGGAGAGGAAATAGGAAGAAGACAATGGAGGTGGATTGGACACACGCTTAGAAAGAATGACTCCACTAAAACAAAGAAAGTATTGGACTGGAACCCTCAGGGCAGAAGATCAAGGGGAAGGCCACGGGGAACATGGAGAAGAGTTAAAGAAGATATAATACAGAGAAGTGATAAGACATGGAATGAGATTTTAAAAAGTTAGCTCAAGATAGAGAGTGACGGAAACCTTGTCTGTGGCCTATACCCTGACCCAGAGTGAAAAAGGCAATGATGATGATGCAGTTTCGTTTTCTTTGCTATGAATGGGTAAAATTCATGTGGTAGGGAAAGGACCATTACCTCTAATCTAGCAATTTATCCTTATCAAATTTTAATTCTCTCACAGCCATTGACCACACTGTGCGGCCAGAGCAAAATCTGTTCTACTGGCAAATGGCCGAACAGTGCAGGCGGTCTTGAAAGGCAAAAACAATAATGTAATCCAATCCTACTTTCTACAAAAGTACTATAAATTGACTCAATGGTATCATTTCTTTCATCAGAATATTCAATTGGCCCTAGGGGGGTGTTTTAATTGAGATGCTGCGCCGTCGAATATCGCTTTGACTAAAATTGTCATTCTCATGCTGTCTCAATCAGGTGTCAGTCTTTTTGAGATGGAATTGTGAATATAACCTCAGAACTGAAAGAGTAAACAAAAATAAACAAAATAATCCCTTTATTTTTTTTGGGGAAGGATTTACTTGAGAAAAGACAACACAGGCGATAACCAGTGAGAAGAACTGTAAAGTTAGAAAAATATACTTTTTAATGAATGGAACTGGGTGTCAAGATTCATTTAATATTAAATAACACAAAATATTTTTTTAAAGAGTTATAATTCAATCCAGTTAATGATTATCATGGACTCATTTTGTGAATCAATTAACATTTCCAATTCAAATACACCATGTAATTTTGTATCAACATCGTCAATTAATCGTTTAGCAGCAAGACTGAATTTCTCAATGTCGATATTGCGAGTATCTTACTTAAAAGCATAACATCAAAACCGAATTGTCTTTTTAATAGGAGTGACAAAGCTCACTTAAATTGTCCGAAGTGGCAATTCGGATTGAGTCTGAATAGCCTTCCTCAAATGTGCGTACGCATACACACGGGGTTGGGGACACGGGATGGAAGACACAGTGCAGGCAATGGGCAGAGGGTGGAACTGATATTTAAAGAAATAGAAAAAGAGTTCAGAAGAAATTCTGATTCTGACTCAACTCATACACCTGCTTCAGACTGTAGAGGGATTGTTGACTGTCCAGCTTTACAGAATATGTAAACATTTTTGTCCTGATTTTGTTTGGACATTGTGTTATGATGTTACTGACTAACTTTTAAAGAGTCTTAACTACTTTCTTTTAAATTTTTAACTGGATTTCAAGTTCTAAGATTTTGTCTTTCTCATCAAAAAAAAGCGGGTTTAGACTGCCTGTTGATAGTTATTAAAATCGCTAATTTTGATTTGATTTTATGTATTATCAATAATTAAAATTATATCTGTTTAAAACTGCACAGTCACGAGTCTATCCAGACTGAGTCCGAATAATCTGTTGCACATGCACATTGGAATTTGAGTCTGAATAACCACAGGATAATATTAATATTCAGACTTGAGTCTGAATGGCCGCAACCTAAATGTCAGGATTACAAAATTAATATTAATAAGGGACTAAAGAGAAACCAAGGACCAGTGCTAACACAATTAAGTTAATATTAAATTTCGTGAATAGGCTCATCTCATGTAGTTCCATATCTGAAGCAGACGTCGGAGGTCATCTTCCGCCAAGCTGATCTATCTCTTGCCAATTCTATTAAAGCAGCGCCATCTTTCTCAGCTTCATCTGTCCAAGTTCTTATCCCTTTCAAATACGTTATTCTTTGTCTTCCTCTTATTCTTTTTCCATTCATCTTTCCAGTCAAGGCGAGTATTTCCAAACCAGGGTGGCGGATAATGTGTCCTAAAAATTCCATTTGGCGTTTGATGATTTTTGTTATCAGTGATCTTTTTCTGTTTGCCATTTCTAAAATTTCTTCATTTCTTTTCCTTTCCATCCATGACACCTCATCATTCTTCTGTAAAACCACATTTCCACTGCCTCCAGTCTTTTAACCATGGTCTTGTTTATGGTCCAGCTCTCACAACCATATAGCAGCACAGACAGTACATAGCAATCCAGGACTTTGATTTTTGTTTTCATGCTAATATTCCTGTTTTTCATAATTGTATGCAGCTGGTTGAATGCATTCTTCGCCATACCTATTCTTTTCTTTATTTCACAATCTGATTTTCCATTGGATGTTACATTGAAGCCTAAATATTTGAAACATTCAACTTGTTGTATTGTTTGTCCTCTGCTTGTTATTACACAGGCTGGTGGGTTATTATTTTTAGATACCGTCATACATTCTGTTTTAGATATATTCAGTTCCAGTCCCATATTTTCACTACTCCTGACTACAACATCCAGTAATTCTTGTAGTTCATGTTCAGATTCTGCCAGTAGAACCGTATCATCTGCATACCTCAGATTTGTTACATTCTTTCCTCCAATACACACCCCCTTCTTATGTTCGATATCTCTTAATATCATTTCACTATAGAGGAATAAATCTGGAGACAAAACACACCCCTGCCTAACTCCTCTTCTAATAGGTGTAAAACTGCTTAGTTCGTTGTCAACACGCATTGCTGCTTCTTGTTCCCAGTACAAATTCCGTAATATTCTTAAATCTTTACCATCAATGTCCAAGGATGATAGAATTTTGAATAGTTTTTCGTGTTGTACTTTATCAAAGGCTTTTGAATAGTCGATGAAACACATATACAGATCTTTATTTACTTCAATACATCTTTCCATCAGCATTGATAATGTGAATATTCCATTTCTGGTACCCTTGTCCTCAACAAAACCAAATTGCATCTCCCCAATTTCAGGTCGTATTTTATTTCTTATTCTTAGTAAAATTATCTTCAAAAGAATTTTTGTGAGGTGGCTCATTAGGCTAATAGTTCTGTGTTGTTCACAATCAACTGTCCCTGGCTTTTTTGGTAGTGCTATAAAAATGGATCGTTTCATATCAGTTGGCATTTTTCCTGTGAATAGGCTACATCAGATAAAAATGAAGAAAAGAAGGCCATTTCTATCTAATTCTAATGTTAACAATCACAAGAATCTGTGACAAAAATTAATTTTTTAAAAAGAAACTATTGAGGCATTTTTCCTCTTATCAATTACAATAAAATATAATGTTCACGCTTACTGCGTGTTTCATGAGAGAGGAATTGCAAGGGTGGAGGGGCAGCGAGGTGTCTTCTGTCATATTCATAAATTCCATCCTCAAAAAAGACCTATCAATGCAGATCTTAGATCAGGAAGTTGACATTTCTGAGGCAAGGCAGTACTTCAGACTTCAGTGCGGAGGCCTGAGCCAAGGTGCGTGATTTATTTAAGAGAAAGAGAAAAATACCATGAATGGATTTGCGATATATAAACTGAATCATACAGAACTGTAAAAATAGTACCGTCTTTACAGGACTGTGTAAAAATAGCCACTGCCATGAAGATATCTTGTAAACTTTTGTGTCGTAAAATTTCAGCAAATCAATAAATTAAGTAACAATATCAATAACACACATGCCAAATACAGACACCGCACATTACAAGACACATTACATTGCAATTTTTTTTAATATAAAAAAGCTATGATTAGATAGTGAATAATAAAGAACAGTAATATGCGGTAGGTGGTCAGTCCAAGATCGGACACTTGCAGTGACAGTGAGGTGAGCAATCACACACAAATTCAGGCTCATCATATAAATATGAATATGATGCTCAGTAGGATATCTCAACTTTTTAAAAATTAAAACATGAAACAATCACATAAACAGAGATAGCCAATGTCCAGAGTAGCCTTAAGTACTCTGAATGAAGACGTCTTGTTTGAGACTCTCTTATTCTTACTTTTTTTTACCCTCCCGATCTCTGTGATTATCTTACCTTTTTTTTTTCACAAATCGCCAAGAACCATTTCCCCATTTAAAAACCACGAAAAATGTATGTTTTAAATATTTGTATTTTTTGTTTCCTGTCTCAGTTGGTCACTTAACTTCCTCGTCTAAAATTAAAGATAGTCAGTCTTAATCGAAGGTTATCACTCTTGCTCTCTCACCGCGAACACAACAAAAACACCGTTACGAAAATTTCACAACACAAACTGCCTCGCCCATTTCCTTTCATTTTACGACAGTCGTCTGTCGTTTCTGTCGTCTGCTCTCCCGCTCTGATTCGGAATTCGGTCATCTCCTAAACGGGAAAGATTCGTAAACGGTGCTTCAACAAGGAGCGCTTTTTATTTCGCCTGTCCTTGCTTTATTATTATTATTATTATTATTATTATATTATTATTATTATTATTATTATTATTATTATTATTATTATCATTATTATTATTATTATTATTATTATTATTATTATTATTATTATTATTATTATTATTATTATTATTATTATTATTATTATTATTATTTTATCATCATTATCATTATTATTATTATTATTATTATTATTATTATTATTTTATTATTATTATTATTATTATTATTATTATTATTATTATTATTATTATTATTATTATTATTGACTTACTTAAGGCCCTTCGCTTCCAAATCATCCGACCGGGACGCCTCGACTGCCTCTCTAATCATCTGTGTCATTTCCTTCCACAGCTCACTGTCTTTTGGCTGTGGATGCTAATTTCATAAGGTCTTCTTTTGATTTTAATTCTTTGTTATTTTGGAGGCGTTTTAGGCCTCTATTCAGGACTGTGTGAATTGACGTGAGTGGTGGTCTACCTTGAAATTTCTTGTGTCCAGGCCGGGTGAAAAAAGTATTCATGGCTTCTATCAATGATCCTACTTTTTTCGTGGCTCTCCGTTCATCTTTCTTCCTTGACAGTACTGTTACATCTATTTTGTCAATATTAACGTACAGTTGGTGATTTTGTAAAGCGTTTTGGATGTCTTTTACACTAACTTGTTTGAGGGCAATAAAGTCAATGTTGTCTGCATATGCAATTTCCATGGGGAGATCGTTTTCAAAACGTAATTGGGCCGAAGGTACAGATTTATGCACATCTTTTAAAGCAGGGCTCAAACAGTATCCTCGTGCTGTACCGTTGTTGCCAAGGAATGATTTATCCTCAGAGGCACCGATTATTGTGGTCGTTATTCAGGTTTCACGTATAAGGAATCGGATTTGCATTCAATTATTCAATTAATATATATATATATATATATATATATATATATATATATATATATTATATATATATATTATATATATATATATATATATATATATATATATATATGAAGACCACACGGGAAGAAGGGCACATGTCACAAAATCGTTTTTTTTTAGTTATCCCCTTAGCTCATAGTGCCCCTGTTAAAGAATAGTCTAAATATACGAGACTACCCAAAAGAGGCACAAGTCACATAGTACAGAGAGGGAAATAAAAGGGGGACAATAGAAGAAAGGCACATGTCCATAGGTTTGTAACGAAAAAGGGCATAAGTCCATTCACCGAGACTGTAGATCACGTGACTCAGGTAACGTGACTCAGTACAGCCAATCGCCGATTGCAAATTTGTCAACAAAGCATTGTTATCAAAATGGCGGACGATTCATTCCCATGCGAAACCGACAAACCGAAAAAGAGGAAAATTGTAGGCAGAAAAACAGATGCGAATAAATTTGCCAGACTTTCTGGCCACCAAATAGGCGAGGACTGTAAATGCACCAGACATAAATGCTTTGAAGTCACCAATGACGAAGAAAGACAATGCCTCATCACTTCATTCAACCGGTTAGAGACAAAGAACCTTCAAGATTCATTTTTGTCAACGTTGATTCAAGTGGAGAATGTTGCTAGAAGGAGACCTCGATGCAAACCTAAAGATGATGACGATGTGCCTTTGAACTTAAAACCGAAAGACAAGTCGTACAAATACGTCATCAGATTGCCACGCAGAGGAGGCGTCGAGGAAATTGATGTTTGCTTGAAAGGCTTTTTAGCCATCTTTGGGATCGGTCACAAACGAGTGCGAACTATCCAGACAGCGTTGAAAGAGACAGGTAAGTTTTCAGTTCTTATGAGTAACAATTTGATCTTTCCGTCTCTCTCTCTCTCTCTCTCTCTCTCTCTCTCTCTCTCTCTCTCTCTCTCTCTCTCTCTCTCTCTCTCTCTCTCTCTCACACACACACACACACACACACGTTTCTCTCTCTCAACTCTCTCTCTCTCTCTATCCCTCCCTCCCTCTCTCTCTCTCTCTCTCTCTCTCTCTCTCTCTCTCTCTCTCTCATCTTTGGACTAGATTATACTCCATTATTGATGATTTCATTTCAAAAGACGACAATACTCATTCACCTTCACTTTCCCATTCTGTTTTGAGCTACTCCACTTCTATCTATTAATTTTATTTCTTTCACATGATTCATTGCCTCTTCTCTCACTCTCTGTTTCTGTACAGTAATCTAATACTAATATTATTAGTTGTTGAGTGCTGTTGTTGTCGTACATTTTATGATGGCAATTCCTATTGTCCAGACAGTATAGCAAGGTCTTTAGCAAGGTGTGGGTGGTTAACTGACTTGCTGATAAGGGATCAATTTGTCATGGGTTTGTTGAATCCTGCTTGAGACATAAAATCATATTACTGGAATCTGGCTGAAAGTGAAAGTCAATGACACCACAGTCAAAGTTGAGTCCTTGGAAAAGGCTCTTTAATTACACTTTCTCACCATACTCAGGTGTAAAATGAGCACCTGGCCGTGAATAGTGTTGTCTTTGTCAGAAAAAAATGCCGAAGCGCCTAGCGGGCAGCATGTCTTGCCCTATATGTTGACTTTTGCTGTTGACCAGGGACCCATTGTAAAGCGCTTTGAGCACATTGAGTGGATATTGCGCTATATAAAAGCCCACTTTCTTTCTTGCAACACCTTATTGTTCCTTTACGCAGTAAACATTAATTATATTTTTTTGGCTTCCTAACAGGTTTACCTCCTCAAGATATGAGAGGCAGGCATGATAACCGCCCAGCAAAGATGAGTGATGATCTCACACAACAAATAAAAGACCATATCTCCTCTTTCAAAGGCAGAGTGTCACATTATTCTCGTGTCAAGAGCAAAAGGGTTTATTTGCCACAGACCCTGACCATCACCAAGATGCACTCATTGTTTCTTGAGCACTACCCAGCTGAAAGTGTGTCTTATGAATCCTATCGTAAGATATTCAACGACAATTTCAATGTCTCATTTGGACACCCCAGATCGGACACTTGCTCCATTTGTGACGAGTGTCAGGCCCAGCTGGACAGCTTCGCAGCAAGGATAAAAGCTGACCCGGGTATCAAGGATACGTTGGAACCTGAGAAGGTTATCGTCATGCAACGCATGGAGTTGCATCAAAGGAAAGCGGACACGTTTTACAACAGAAAGCGGGCTGCCAAAGCTAGGGCTAAAAAGGATTCATCGTTGCTGGCTGTCGCTTTTGATTTCCATAAAGAACTCCCCATCCCTAACAAGACAACAAACGATATTTTTTATCGTCGGCAACTGTCTCTCCACTCATTTAATATCCATGAGTTGGCTGGAGAGAATGTGTATGTATAAGCATATGACGAAACCATAGGGAAGCGTGGTTCGGATGATGTTGCCTCCATGCTTCATCACTTTATATTGAACTATATTCCGGACTGTGTTAAGTCCCTTGAACTATTCTGCGATGGATGTGCAGGACAAAATAAAAACTGGACTGTGTTGCGATTTTTATTTTCCCTAATTCATTTCTGGAAGAGATTTGAAAAGGTAAAGGTCACATTCCCCATTCGTGGACACTCGTATATGGAGTGTGACCGTGACTTGACTGTAGTGGATAAACGGCGAGATGTTGAGCTACCACGTCAATGGATGGAACAATTCATGAATGCGAGACAACACCCCAGTCCATATAATGTAATTGAAGTTCAACAAAATCAGTTATTTCGTGTGGGTGATTATTTGAAGCCGCTGTTTAAAGCAACATGCCCGGTCGCCACAAGACCAATCCGTGAGGTTGTCTTTTCAAGAGATAGTCCCATGTTGATGCTATATCGGAACAATTGGAATGGCCTCATGGAATCAGCTGTCGTTGTGCCCCGACTTAAATGTCTCCCAACAAGAGTTGCTGCACGGTTGGCAACAGACATGGAGCCTCAGCACACAAGCCCCTTGCCGATTTCGGAGGCAAAATTTAGAGACCTCCAAGTGTTAAAGAGGTTTTGTGACCCAAGGAATCATGATTTTTATGATTCCTTACCGCATGATGGCAGAGCACCGAATGGTCTTCTTGAGCCCCTGTCTGAGTCTGAGTCGGAAGAAGAGTGAAATTATTTTATTTAATTTTCTGTTGTATAAAAGTTGTTGAAATTTTATTTTCAATCTTGCTTTTCTTTTTGTACCAAAAGATGAGAACTATTCTATTAATCCTTTTGCAGCAGGGTTAGATTTCCACTGAACAAAGCCTGACCTACTTTTATCCATTTTGTTGATTTTTACATTTTTCACCTGTATCTGTGATGTGGTTAAAGTTCATCACAGACTTAGGTGAACACTGTTTATGTTCAATGTGAAATCCAATCTTGCTGTCAAAGGGTTCAGTATAGAATGAGTGTATTGATGGGGTGTGGAGCGGCATAGCTATATGAAATAATTTTTTGGCAATGCCTAATACTGATACGCCAAAACTCTTCCCTTCACCCTCTTCTTTATCCGACAATGCACTGTGACAATGAAATGGATATTTCACTGAAGTCAGTGTGTAAATCGATTACCTACAACAGAACCCCAATCTTTTAACTTGACTTTCGGCTAAGTCGACATGATTGGAATTCCCACTTTGTCTCTTTGCAATATTACAATGTTGACTTTCTTTTTTCTCTACATGATTTCAATGGTCCTGACAATGTCGACTTAGGCGGGTTCTGGCCATTGGAGTTGGAGTCGGTGTATATTCAGTATCTGTCCTAGTACCGATTACCCTTCGTCGGGTATGA